>NC_135094.1:17430000-17635000 GCF_051107435.1 Chaetodon auriga | reverse complement strand
ACTGCTAGTGAGGAGATTATCAACCTGGACACGTATCAACAAGGTTAACTCCAGCCTGTATGGATGGGACGAATAAACATGAACTAAACCTTGTTTACACTCTAAACTTCTTCCTGCTCTCAACTGTTTCCTTAACTAACTTTCAACAAAGCAGCTAAGGCCTCTGAATAAAAAGTCAGAGCTTCAGAGCAAAAGATACAGGAAGTAGCTGGTTGAAATATCCACAAGTCGAACTTTAGCTAGCTTAAGTTAGGCTAATTAGCTTCGATTAACTTCGCTGTTGCGGTCATTGCTTACCTTTGGACAAACCGCGGATTAACAGTCTCAGACAGTCTGCAGTCTTTAGGACAAAACAGTCACCTGCCTGTTGTGTTGGCTGACTTTCGTATTTATTCATTTATTTGAGTTTCGCCGCCATTAACGCTATCTTTAATAAGCCACTACATATTCTGTCCGCGTGCGTTGCTCTGTGTCAGGGGCACGGAGTTGAATCAAATCATGTGACCTCAGAATGTCTTAATTGACCAATAGGTGACATTGTTTCTTGCTAGTGTTGATGATGTTTTGTTTTACTCTATATTTCCAACACTGCATCACTGTGTATTTATAAGGCAATGCCAGTTTGAAATCGCATATTCCTCACAGTAATCCTGCCCTTAGGTGAATGTGGTTTTAATGTATTTTATTCTCCTATGGTTGACATTGTTCGGGGACTGGTTACGGTTTGGCTGTTCTGATCTTGATCTCACACTAAAAAGGAGGAATTAGAGAAAAAAAAATGTAGAGGACGGACAAATAGGCTCCTGTCTAAAACCGAAACATGATTCTGTCTATTATTGTCTATAATCAAATCGGCCAACAGATGCTGAGAGTCTGAGGGATTGATTACAAACCGGAGAACAGTGTACTGCTGTCAGTAGCAGCACACTCTGCTCCACCTAGGAAGCAAAATGTCAATAAATGTATTCAGAGCAGTTCTTTCATGGAGGACAGCTGACCTGGGTATGCAAAGGACAAGCAAATCTGAGAAATAATCATTGTACTGTACTTTGGCAAAAATGACACCATCTAGTTTAAATTTATGAAACTAAGAAAGGGCTTAAGACTCTGAAGTGCAAATTATCATAACCCCTCATCCCGGAGTGCAATCAAACCTCATCCTGCACAGATTTGTGCTCATAAACAGCTTTGTCCTATCCTAAACCACTCGTCTATGGGCATGGAATGATGGGTTCCACCCATCTGTCCATGCAGGTGTCGGCAATGTGTTTCCAGATGTAAACACACATGTCGTCTGTGGCCTGAGTATCAGTGAGAATCATTGAGCTTGTGGTGAGAACACATACTGACTGCCAAACACCTGGACAACAAGCAGCTGGCTTAAAGTCCCGTTTTCACTTGATACTGAGGCCACTGCAGGAAGTTTGTATTTCTGTTTACAAAGGATGATGTTTTTCAGCCAGTAGCAGGATAAATCCATTCTCTACTGAAACAAGTTCCTCAGTGTTACACAATCTGTCTCTCTACATAGTGTTTCAGCTCCTGACCACTGAGATCCAGCTGTTCGTAAACCACTGTGGTCTTTCCACTGAGGAATTTGACAGAATGTTTCCAGCATCTCAATAAAAGGGGTCGAGGGCTTGATGAAGAGGTTATCCAACCCCTGTAGCTGACATCATCATCCTGCTCTCCACCCTTTCTCTCGCATGTGGCCAAAAATCAGAAAACTTGTTTTTGTTTGGTCTCCATCATGGCTAAGCAACGCGACACAGAGTCGGTTGCTCTGGTGAGAGGGCCTCAGAGCGAGCAGAAAGCTGCATTTTTTTATTAGCTAGACTGACTGAGCAGAGGAGAAAATGCAGAGTGAGGGCAACATCTGGCACAGATCAAATGAAGAAAACGAAGGACAGAGTTTTGATTTTCTGGAATGAAAGTTCGCAAAACAACCCCGCTTGAAATGATATTGCAAAATCATTTGCTCTGAGAGTTTTGGGAGAGTGGATTGCAAAACATTACCTCACTTAGGGAAAGTACACCCAGATGAGCAACACGAATTCCTGGCCAGCTTGGGAACTTTACATAACATACCTACAACAGCTGCCACATTCTTAAGAAAACAGTATATGGTGGCTTCCACGTCCTGCATCGCCAGCTGCTATTTTTTAAGAGCCCTCCCTTTTGTATCTCCAGCTGATTGATTATGTAAATTGCAAAGGTACATGCTGTATGGCAATGTAGAGGAAACCTCGGTCTGTAATTATTCATCTTAGCTAACGGTGGACCACAAACAGCACAGGGCCTTGCAGCCTTCCAGCACAGGCGTAACCATGAATCATGAGTGAACTGGAGAGTCCTTAGTGGCAGCAGAGTCTTGCTTAGGGAAACAAACCACTCAGGTTTGTCCTGTCAATACTTTCGATCTTAGTCATAATCTGCAAATTCTTGTAGTTCCAAATCAAGTTCGAATCCAACTTATTCATGTATTATCATTCATGTTGGCCTTTCTCACATCTGTTGTAATTTTAGGGCATGCATATGTCACAGCTGAAGGAATTTCCCTTAAAGAAAATACTGTGGTTTTCCACCATACCACCATACATACATACATAAATTAATGCACATTGCTTTTGTTATTCCCAAAGGAGCAAGTCCCACAGCACCACCCTCCCATAACCACACTAGATCTTGAGTTTGGAAAAAGAAAAAACAAGAAACTTTTTTTGCATTAATGTCATGCTGCATCACATTTCACATCTTTTAGGTTTGTCACACTAACTGGGATGATAGCGATGTTCTGCTTAGGACATCTGTTTTTCCTAAACCCAGAGTTTGATGTACAGATATATAAGTCTTATCCTATACTTTGTATCAGAAAAGCATTTCATTTCTTACAAAGTGTCCGTACTGCCAGCTTCTGTCACTCCCAACAAGTTTTCATGAAAAGTTCCACAAACACTTAAAACAAATAGAGATCTTAATGTCATCTGAACACAGTCAAAAACTGTTGCCTCTCTCACATTAGCAACACCTGTGATTATTATCATGAGCTTAAATATCCTGGGGCAGGCTTTGGCCTTCAAAAACTGATTTCATTCAAATCAATTCTTCTTCACAGCATCCACATTTTTAGACATACTATATAGTAAGTACAGTAGTATTGTGTGCTCTTGTGGGTTGTATGCATTGGAAACTGAGCTGTACTGACCATCCTCTACCATAAGTAAATTCCAGTCGTGGCTGTGTGGTCATTAAACTTGGACTTGACTTCTTTCCACATAACTGACCAATAACTGGGTTGACCGTCTGAGCGCTCCTCAGGTTGATCATACCACTTGTTCCTGTCTGGTGCACTCGAGAAGCAACTCAAATAAAGCAGCAATGCTCGAAAAACCTCCAATATGATCCTGTTCGGTTAAATGAAAATGAACAGATGTAAACCTGAAAATAGTTATGTTGACAGTCTGATAAGATGAATTTAGGGGACTCTTGAAGAACATCAAGAGGTAAGAGAACTGTCTTCTCTTGCGGTTTAATTTCATCTGAGAGGTCTCTCACTGGCAGATTCAAGCGTTGTCTGTGTCTGGCCTCAGTACGTTGGCTAAGTTACAATTAAGTTACCATAACAACCGTGACCTCCAGTCTCCGGCTTCTCAGCCAGAGAAACAGACCAGCCACAAGATTGTAATTTTTCCCAAACCCCAAAACCTTTCCTTTACCTAAAATAATTTTTCTTTTTTCAGCTGCCCCATACATGAATTCTAGCTCTATTGCATGTAAGATCTAACACACCCAAATGAATGAATGAAGTACAATACACTGTATTATATCTATTTCCTTTGTATGTAATATGAGATTCAGACATAATTCAATGAAAAACATATGTTAAATGTCAATTAGTAAAGAGAGAAAACTAAATAAAAGCCCTTTTAATGTGTCTTTTTAATTTTATTATGACAGTGAATCCATACATACAACAATGTGTCTTACATTTCACTTTATTTATGCATTTAAAATCTTCCATATGCTTGTACAGTAATACTGACAACAAATGAGATGTTCAACAGTGGCAGCAGTTAGATGGCACTACAAGTCTACGGAACTAGAGGCATATCTCAACGTTTTGTCTTGTTATTCTCACATTACATTCCTGGACTGTTGCAGTGTGTCTGCTGAGGAAAGAAGCATCTCCTGCATACAATATGTTTGACATTTATTGCAGGCAGAGAGAAAACATTATCTCTTTGTGAAGAGCCAGCTGCTCAGACATTAGTGGAAAGGGCATTTCCACGGCTGGCGTAAGTGGCAACAGAGAGATGAGAAGAGGAGAGCGAGGAGAGGATGGATGGTTGGACTGAGGAGGAGGGAAGGAGTGAGGTAGTGCTCCTAAATCTGCATAATCCCCCTGACAACAAGGGCGGACAGGGCGGGATGAGTGCGGTGGTACGGACCACCCTGGATCTGGCAACAAACAGAAAGCAAGTGACCAGACAGGCCAAGCTGCTGCTGTGCTGCTGACAAGATCTGACAGTGACAGAGAAGCTATGGAGCCAAAGTGGTTGGGTTTGTGTGGACTGCTGTCTGTTTGACAAACACACACAGTCACACACACACACACACACATACAGACGCCAAAAGTCGCTCAAAATACATCCATATAAACGTCCACATACTGAGAAAAGGAGACATTAGTGCAAATGAATGTCACGAACACACACACATGCACGCACGCACGCACGCACATGCACATGCGCACACACACACACACACACCTGAGCCAATCAGAGGCTTGATGCAGCTTTACAGGTGCTTCCAAATTGGCTTACAGGAAGGATGCTAGTCACGCACTGTACCTCCACATTCTATGAGTATAGGCGTAGTCCTCTACGAGCTGTCGCTATTGGGTTTATCCCTGCAAGTATGCACAGTCATGAAGACTTTCTTTCCCACCACAGTACACTGTACAGTTGCCTCTCTCAGGTACTCATGTATAATATATATAACACTGGCAGGCCCTGGGCTCTGCTCTCAAAGTTTTTAGAGGGCTACGCCGGTACTCATAGAACCTGGAGGTACAGTGCATAACTAACACTCTATTTTGTATAGGCTTTGCCCTCTAAGAGCTGTCTCTAATGGATCAGGGGTGAAGCTGGTGTAATCAATACCCACTGTCAAAACAACTTCACAAGCAGATAACATACACTGGTTCACAACCCTGCAAGAGCGAAGTGTCATAAGACAAGGAGGGATCAGCCTTAGTAAATCGACATACATGGAGGCTAATAATCAACAAGATATTGCAGTAAAGAAATGCCACAGATACATTTGAGTAAACATTGTTTTTGGAAACAGTAAAACAATGAGACAATCCACGCTGACATATTATGGTAAACATGTTAACAAACAGCTGACTGAGCGATATCAGCATACATTTGGAGTTGTGTCTCAAGCCACCTGATGATTGCAGTCCAATATTCACTCTCCTTTAAGCTCTGTTTTGGTCCCCACTAACAGATGATGGAAAGTTTGACTCTTTAGCTGCTACATGATCACCTATATTGACTATGACAGTAGTGTATAATGCGTACAGTGCTGGGCAGGTAGTGTAGTATTTATAGCTATTTTGCTCAATGGAAATGGGATTGATGAGAGCCGTGAGACTGTAAGAAAATAGTAAAGTCTGTAAAACAAAACAATTAGATGAAAGATGCTAAAACACTGTAGCGCTGAAGGTTATTGCAGAGTTCAGTAATAATTCATCACTATGAGCAACACCTTACACGTTTGAAATAAACTATTTTTTTTCTACTATTAAGACAAAAAAATGGATTAGTGCAGCTTTAATTTCCCTGCCTCTTCCACGCTGTCACTGCAATGACTGAAAATGATGTCAGCATCAGGAAGACACGCTGATGATTTGATTAAAGCAAAATAGCACCCTTCCCCGACAGAAAGCGGCTCAGATGAATGTTGGAATGTCAGACAGAATAGCGAAAACAGCAAGTCAGTGTGATTATTCAGTCTATTACACACCCACTTGCAGGGGAGCATTGCTGTATTTGTGAGGAGTTTTTCTTTGACAGTCATAGTTAACCCTACGCACTGTAACATTAACCCTCACTAATACTGCACAAGCCCAAACTCCACCTTTACCCTTTGAAAAGGTTAGAAGAGAGCAAAAAGGCCTCACGTTTAATCTGTGTAATCTCAGGTTTGGTCCTCCCAATTGTAGAAATAACAGTAAACACACACACACACACACACAGTTTTTGATCGTCAGCTCACACAGCCACCTCTCACTTGTGTCTTCTCCCCACTTCTCCTGTTTTCATCTTGTTATCCCCCCGATTCTTTCATGTTTTCTCTTGTCGTGTCTCTCTCGCGTGCAAAGCCTTCCATCAACTCAAGTCTGACATGTGAGCAACAAGCAGATTGTTTTCTGTTTCTCTGTAATCTGCACAGCCTGCTGAGCCGATGCATTATTTATGTTTGTCATTATCCTTCCTTTGAACCGCAGAGGCACATGCTTTCCCAAATATTGTTCACTTTTCCATGTGACTTTACTTTTGCTTGGGAGGAACACGAGGTGTGGTCAGATAGACATTGATGCACCATGGCATGTCTGCAGGGTCTGAAAGGCTGAAAAGGTTGAGAATGATGCAGAAATGGCACAGTTAATTAATGCCATACTGTCATTTGCATTAGATCAGATGGAAAGTATATCCAGCTGCGTCACATTAAAGACAAAAAGCAGCTCAGTTTTTTTTCCTGTAACTTCTGATGGAGCCAAAGTTTATCGTTTTCCTCCACCCTGCTTTATTTGTGAATATGCTTAATATTAAACTGTATTAACAGTTGAAAGGTATGAGTAGGTTTTCTGCCATAATCACTGCTCAAAAGTCTATGATTATCCACGAACCATGACCTTATTAAAAATTACTGTGTGTTATATCACTCGCGCTGGCCTGCAGCCAAGCCGTCTCATAGAATTTGTTGTTACTTCACAATAATCACTTGCAGATGTGAATATCTCATTGGTTGGCCTAGGTAATCTTAGAAAAACAGAGCCTAGAAAAAAAAAAAATCTCTCTGACATACAGCTTCCCTAATTCAATAACACACAGTTTTTACACCTGTTTTTCATTTCTACTTCCACTCAAGGATGACTGTACAACAAAACCACGTCACATGGTGAGGTCGCGTGGTGCTGCTCGTGACATTGCTGTCAAACTTCAAGTATTTCTCAAGTCACAATATGAACAGAATATGAATGAAATGCACTGATGGCTTTCAGTATAGCCAAAAAACATGTATACTCCACGTCCACATCTAAAAACATTAGTATATTGATACCACATGTCTTTTTACAGTCTACATTAAATAGCTTACTGAAAACACATCAAAGATAAACACTGCTGAAGTGCAGCATTGAGTTTGAACTTATTCTCTGTATTTGCTAATATTTGATATATTATGACATAAATTGCCTCTCCAGTTTAATTTTATTATTCAGTGTTATATGACTCAAAAGAAAACAGTGATGAGTACCATGGAAACAAGTCAAATAATCCTGCTTGTTAACTGCCATGCCTGCTTCCCATTGGATACACATTGGATATATTGTATGTGTATATGTTGTGAGTATATGTTTATTATTAGAATTATTGTTCTGACTGGAAATACAGTTTATGGCCTTTATTCAGATGTCTCTGTTGAATTAAACTAGCTCGCACTATCTGTGTTTTCACTGTGGACTGAACGTCTGAAAGAGCTAGCTCTGTTTCTGTTAATTTGGTGTACACCCTCTACTGATGATCCACTACACTTGTTTTGAGTCGTGTAACATTGCGAGTGACACTAGCCTCTTAAGAGCTTTGCATGTTTTGTTAAGTCATTTTGATGCTTCACTTCAGCCCGTGTCTGGCGAGCTTGGTTTCAGCAGGTGCAGTCACACTACAAGAATCGGCTACTGCCGACTACAAGCCACCGACCGCAGCAGAGACAAGTGCAGCCGCCACCGTGCCATCTCTTCTCCACCACTGCCGGGGCCTGGGTTGCCTTGTCCACCACCAGCAGCTACCTCAGAACCAGAGGGCAGACTCATAACCCTCATCTTGGAGAATCAAGCAGGGTAATTCCACGTGTCCACAGGGTGCAGAAAGTCAAACAGGTACTCTCTAAGAAGAAGAGCTTTTGCCATGAATGGTGCCCAAATCACATTAGCCATATCATTTTTGTTTAAGTTGTCCTGAATTGTCTTCTGGCTTTTAGGTACTTAAATATATTGAATCTTTTTCAATGTAGACCATGTGCCAATATTGAGTAATAGATATAAATAGTACAGAATAAAATGTCCCCTGAGCTACACTCTGTCATAGTCTTGCTTGTTTGATGTGTCGTGCTTTCCATGGTGCTGATGCAACTGTCATCTTGCTGCTGTTTTATAGACTTTATTTTGCCTTAATAACAGACTTAGGCCTTGGACTAAATTTCAAGTTTAATAATGAAATGAGACTGCAAGACTTTAGCATACATTGCAATTCCCATAAATAACAGGCTGCACTATCAGGTCACAATTCATTCATATCGACTGAACTGAATTTCAAAGCGTCATCAAAATATACAGTAAATTATCACATCATTTCATAGCAGTCGTTTAACATACACATAATATTGAACTATTCAACATGAACCTGTTGTTGCATCAAAAAGCCTGAAAAAAGTGCCTTTGATTGTCCGGGCCAGCCCATAAAAACCAAGTGCCCGGCCAGTGACTCTGCTCTGGCAGCTGGACTGGGCCGTTTCCACAGGCCACTTCAAGCATGCACATGTAATTAGCAAGGATTTAATATGTAGAGGAAATTTATGGGGTCAGACAGGAATTAAATTGAACCATCCACGATCACATCCATCCTGGAATAGGTCATCCCCCACCCTGACATGCACACACACACACACACACACACACACACACACACACACACACACACACACAGATTGTTATACTGTTGGCCTGTTTCTATCTTTTTCCTCCGGTTAGCATTCCAAGACATGGCCATTAAAAGCATCACAGTGAAGGATACGCATTTGCAGAATACAGCAGATTGGCAATATGTATGTTTGTTTTCTTACAGAGCATTAGATGAGAAGATTGATGATGATACAGAGTACTGAGCTTGAGCTAGGAGCCGATTAGCGTAGCTACACATAAAGACTTAAAGTCTGCTGCCTGTGTCCAAAGTTCAGAAAATGTGCAATGTCGACCAGCACCTCCAAAGTTTATCACCCTGTTCCAGTTTTTTTGCTTAATCCAAAAAAATCCAAAATAAAACACAAACCGAAATGTAAAAATAAAAATTTGTGTTTTACTGAGATTTTTCTTCTGTAAAAATTTCTTGGAAAACTGAAGCCAGGCCCCAAATTCTGATGTTTGCGTTTCCATTTGTGTTCAATGTAAGCAAATGACTTACATGTTAATCAGTAAGCTTTACAGCTGTTGGTAGGTTTCTTCTTTATCACTGGACTGAGTCTGGCTAGCTGTTTCCAGTCTTTATGGTAAACTAAGATAGCTGCCTACTCCCTCAAGCTGAATACTTATCGGTCTTTTCATCCAATTCTTGCCAAGAAACAAGCATATTTCCCAAAATGTGAAAAAATACCTTTGAATAATCGATCTTTCATTCTTTTTACAGGGGGGCAAATTTGAGCTACTAGTAGTCAGGGGGATATTTGTACTGTATCTGACAGCAGCTTAGAACTGCTAAAACAGGAGTTCTTTACAAACCTTTACACACATTTAACTCAAACTATGATTTCAACTCCCTTCACTGAAACAAAACTCACACCACACACACACACACACACACACACACACACACACACACACACACACAAACGATGACCTGACACTTCAAGTTTTCATGTCTAAATACGTGCGTGGTAAGATGCCTTTGGAACATGTTTTTATACTTTAAAACCCTTTTTAACTGCTCGTGGTATGAATCAAAGTGAGGCAAAGGTCTCCTGGCTGAGTGTTTGTCCAGGGTTACAGGACACTGCTCACATCCAGCAGCTTCTCTCAGAGGTGTGCGAGCCCTGGTGAGAGAATGCTATATGATTGCTGTGGGAAACCAACCTCTTGAAAAGGGAGCTTTCTACCTCTTCTTAAACATAAAGATCCTCAGCTGGCCTTCACCACAGCGAGGAGGACGTTCAAATCCGGGCAATGTGCTGTAAAATCGAAGCCTTTCTGGCGTCCAGAATTATACCAATTAGAGCACCTTGTTGGCCTTGGATAACATCTCATTTAGCTCTCTTGGGCACCCACTGTAATTAAAATTCAAGATATAGATTGCAGTGGGTGAGGATTCTCTCACAGTTCAATGGAGCATCGTTGACAACTCTGTAATTTCCAGCAGGCGAGTTTGTCTCGCAGGTCATTTCCTGCTCCGAGGTTGATGGACTCCATCACCATCATTAGGCGCGCAGATGATGAAGAATGTTTTTCCACAGCCTTCTTCTCCTGTCTGTTTCTCTCACATGGTCATTATGAGCAGTTGCTGGCATGCACTGCGTCTTTCTCGTGAACTCAAACAAAAGACAGTGGTACTCATAATCAATACTGGTAACACAAAACGCAATTAAAAGTAATGACAGGGAGAGATCTGAAATATCAGCTCTGCAGAGGCAAACATGGTTACAAGGAAAACAGCCTCAGAGTCCAGTTCAGTCTTTGCAGAGATATAAAGAACAATGGAATAAAAGAGGGCTTGTTAGTGTTTCCAGAGCTGCCAGAGTACACTGCAAGTTTGACCTCATTACTGGGCTTATGCTAGTCACAGAGTTGACGAGGGGCGGAGCGGCACAGTTAAATTCCCTCTGCAGACAAGACAACCCCGGTCCAAGAATGCACACTCATTTGCCATGCAGCAATGAGACAGACCCACACAAACTCAGCTCGCCGATTGCTCTGAATCCTCGCAAACATTGGCATGTTCATGAAAGAAATGAAATCTTGCTGAATATTTTGCAAGACTGGAACCAAAGTAGTAACCAGGGCATGCAGGGGGAGTATTTGCATGTCAAATATGTACAACTTCCTTGCAATAACCTTTTGCTTAACAATATTCTTTGCCCTCTTTGATTTGTACATGTGAAATAGAGCCATTCCGAAAACCAAAAACAGAGCATCAGGGAGACACAGAGGTTGCTGAAACCTCTGCAACAGGTGATAATAGTTTCTGGGTAACAAAATAATTGTCCAGAAAAAAAGTGGTAAAAAGTGATGTCATAGCTTTATGTAAAAGTTATGAAATTATTGCTATTTCTCTCCAGCATTTTTGTGAAATGTCAAATGAGCTTGATAGAAAAACAACCCGCTTAGAGTGAGAGATGTTGGATGATGTTGGATGGAAAAAAGAAACTTTGTAACTAAGACTCACTGTGAATTTTTTATATGCCAGCGAACGGCCTGGATGTTGACAGCATGTTTCTTGGAAGACATTCAGTCCACCTTATATAAGTGCTCGGTGAATAAAATGGCTCATGTAACTAAAATGATCTATGATGAAGTTCCACCTTCTAGCTTACAACTGCATCTCTTGGTCTACATTCAGCAAAGAGTGTTGGCTCCGCTGTCACTGTGTGACCTCAGTGTGGACCACTGGTCACATAATAACAGGAAATCAGAAAAATATGCATGAATTAACTCCATAATGGACAATGACATGAACTCACCTTACACTGTATGTCCAGTGCTAATGCTCAGTGCCAGTGCAGGAAGTAGTGAGGCATTAAGTACGGGTGTAGACTGCTGAGGTTGGCATGCTGCATGGGCATGTAGTATGTCTGTCTTTTATGCAGGATTTAATCAACGTGGACCATGATCTGTCACCCTACTCAAGTGTTTTAATTGCCTAACCATATCTTAACTGCAGTTTACTTCCATAACCATAAACCTAATCTTAACTATACCACGTTCCCATTGGCAGATACTTCAGTGAGCAAGGATTTTTAAAATGTTGGCTTTGATTGTAATCTGGAATCTTTCAGAACTGCCCTTTGAGCTTAAATTGTTGTGTTTATATATACAGTTCCCAAAGCACACTGACATACTTTGTTGATCAAATAAAATCATTTGTCATTGAATGAAAAATAGAACATTGAGCAATTAATCAGTAGTAATGGTTACATAAAGTGGCGGATGGATAAAATTAAAGTATTGCAGTTATAAGTCTGTGGGTGGAGTGCCATTATTACACGTGATGGATGGACCATCTGATAAAACTGTAATGTAGGCTACTTCCCCTGCTAGCTGTGGGGACTGAGCATGGGTCTGTCCAACTATTGCATGGATTGCTATGACATTTGGTCAAGATATCGATGGTGCCCAGAGGATGAATCTTTTTTTTCTTGTCCAGTAAACTAATTCAACTGTTTGAGGGGGTTGCCATAAAATGTTACATAGAAATTTAATTACTCCAGAGGGTAGAACCTAATGACTTTGGTGATCCCTACACTTTTCATCTAGTGTAGCCATCATCAGGTCAATATTTCCCTTTGGTTTATGACTAAATATACACTGATGAAACTTAAATAAAACTGACATTTCCATCAGCTTTTGCTATTCCTGTTTTTAGGGGTAATTAGCACATGTTAGCACGCTAAACATAACCACATTGATGCTGTAAGCATGCTAGCATGTGAACATGTGTACTATGCCAAAGTACATATCCGGTTCTAGCGTAGCTGGATGCTCTTCGTCTTGTTTTCACCTTTTTACCTAAAGGCCACAATTTCCACTTACACGTGAGAAATATCAAAATATATTGTAGGTTGCCAAGAAATGTAGTGAATATGTCTTTGGAAAATGAACCTTGTCTGTTTTGGACTCTCCGTGTGCGTTTCTCTTGTGCCACCTTCAGGCCACAACAACACACAGTATGATCACATAATAGCATTGCTAGGTTGCCTTGAAATCTGCTGAGCAGATTCATGCTGTAAGGTTGACAAATCCTTTTGACATTTATGACCCAATGGTATTTCCTCTAGAGACACCCTCAGGAAAAATGTTATATTTTTAGCCACGCTGCTGATAAAGTATGTAAAAATCATTGTTCACTGCATCCGTTCATAACCCCGCATCCCATTGTCCCATTGTGGGGTGTAATAAAACGGCAGCCTGTAGGGGCCACTAGATGGGCTTTAGATTTTCAGTATATTTGAATATTTATCAGCCCCCTAACTAATTGGCTAATAACCCTGAATAATAAAGGTTAAACTGATATGTCATATGGAAATCTTCAGTGGAGACATTAGCACCCCAGACGGACTCATAATTCTTATACTTTGACACGACTGCGCACTTCGATGATGATGTTTTTCAGATGGCTTTCGCTCAGCCTGTCTCTGTTCTCTGTGATGTTTGAAAACCTCATCCCTGCCGTTGCTGTTCAGTATATGCCAAACCCATGTGTGCAACGTCACAACCTCAAAGGCCTGCCGGAGCCACATGTGTTTCTCGTGCATCGAGTGTCTAATGGAATTGCCATCAAACCGCTCCTGAAGTGCTGGAGGACCTGGTCCTGTTTAGAGAGCATAACACGCTGTATTTCTGTCAGCAACAACGTGGATCTTCTCATACACATGATCCCACAGTCAAGAAAGTGAAATTACTATTACTGGCCTTCATCGTACTCCAAGAAACCATTATGGGATATCTGAACAAATGCTGACCTTGGAGTCATGCAAGCGTAAAATGTGTTGGATTGAAATGTGCCACAAGGGGAATGTGAAATGAACCCCATACGACCTTCTGTGATAATATTTTGTTAAAACTGCTTCCTGTTGTAAACCTACTGGTAAAGTTAGTTTTGCTCATACAGGTCAATATTACAAATCACAAATTTGTTTCAGAAGGCATTACAAGCTATACGACACACAACATGCTCCATCTATAGACGCGTTTAAAAGAAAGAATGAGAAACTTAAAGCTGCTAAAATGAATATTTTTATATTAATAATGGTTCAAATGACTACATGTGGAGGTGTGACGTATCCACTGCATTGTCGCTAACTATCAGATTCACTTCACAGGAGCTGGAAACCAACTGGCACAAAGCTCTGTGTAAAGGAAGGGGAAAAAGGGAGAGAGGTGAACAGAGAGGAAAAAGAAGCAGACAGATTCCAGAATGGTTGATGGACCTCAGAACGGGAATCTGGTTGGACACAAGCTGGTCGACTCACTCAGGATTTCCAGGGACAGAGATGAAGTCAGCTTGCGGCTTCAGGAGGATGTGGTTCCTCACTGTGGTTTTTGTCCGAGTGCTCAATGCTCTGTGGACGGAAGACCTAATACAAATTTGTTGTTTTAAAAACTGCATGTTTCTGTAATTATTTTCGAATCAGACATTTATATGAAATTCTCCTGTAAGAGAATGCAGCTCCTCTTCCTCCTCCTATTCTGACTGGGGAGCATTCATGCAAGTAGCCATCCCCTCTGCCAACCTTACAGTCACATCAGATATATTCTCTAAATTAGATCTTTTTGTTGCGTTAAATATTTGTTGTGATTCATTAACAAGTGTCTGATTTACTACTTTCATATAGTAGCTGATGGCTTATGGAATTATTTATGGAATGCACTATTCAACAACATCACTGTCATCCTTTTCAGCATTGTTAAAGGTATTTGGTAGCAGCTCAGCAGCAACAAAGCATTGTGTATGAGATTCCTCTTTGTGAACAAAGAGTCCTTTATCTTTCATGGTTAACACATGATTGCGATACCAGGATAAGGAATACATTTGCAACCACAATGCTGCATAACTTAAAATATCATCACACTGGAGAATGAGTAGACTGAGATGTGTGGGCCTTGTTACCAACCTACAGGTCCAGCCCCTTCTCCTCCCAATTAACTACTCCTCTTTGTTTTCCATATGGCTGCTGGTGAGTTTCATGTTCACTACAGGCTCATCAGCTATTCTGACTGCGGTCGGGGATCATTTGTTTGCCATTGGCTTGTTTCCCTTGGCAACATGTCTTGAAAGTCACCACCGTGAAGACTACTCAAAGGAGGTGAAGTGAACAAAGAGCAGAGGTGACAAGTCAGTCCGGCAAAGTCACATGGTTACACGTCCTCCTCAGTGGCTCACATGTGATAGAAGACTCGGCCCTAAACCTCCAAATGATGCATCCACTCTTTTCACAGGGGTTGGCAGCGACAGTGCGATCTATTCACCTCCAGCATTTTGCATTTTACAAGCGCTGCAGTCACAGAGATAGGAGCAGCTCGAGCTGTGGTCAAATTGAATGTTTATCCGGGCTTGTTTTTAATGGACAGGAAATGTGGACTGTTAACTCTGCCATTAGAGCAGACTGAGAATTGATTGTCTATTGCACTGAGGATGACCCCATAAGTCACAGCAGGAAAAACACTTTGTGTTTGTGTGTGCGCATGTGTATAAGGGAGATGACTGTCAGGTTCGAGAATGTTTTACAGACAGAAAGTGAAAACGCTGTGCTGATGAAAGCACGTTCGAATATACACCTGTAGCAGAGGACCTGCAGTACACATGGCTGACTTATTGTAAAGAGACAAGTACAAATTGAAGAGAGATATGACTCAGGTTTGTCTGACCACAGGTGAACACAACGTGGCTGAAAAGAGACGATTCAGTTTCTTTAACAGGAAAGAGCTGAGTCAAGCCAGACCAGAGGGCAACCAGAGTATCGAGATCAATACTAATGGGATCATGCCTTCAAAATAAAAGCCTGGATTGAATTACTGAAAATAGAGGCAACCTTTGTATACAGAATTGGAATCAGTAAGTAGGTAAGTAAGTAACTGAGACTGAAAGTAAAAGATTGTAACTTTGATGAGGGAAGTTTCAGTGCTATGACATGCATGGAAACATGATTAAGAGTTTTTTTTTTTGTTGGATAAAAACTGTAATTTAGAAATGGGCAATCTAAGATTTCCCCAGGTCGCGGCTGGATTTTTTTTTTTAATAAGGATGGGTACACTACTGCATGCTTGAGGCGTGTGTGAACACAGCCAGTGGACAGAGAGCTGTTCACAATAGATAAGATCATGAGACCAAGAGTGTCAAAAACCGCCTTCACAAATCTGACAGGCATCACATCTAAAGGACTCGATGAAAGCTTTATATTGGCAGTTCTGTCCCTTACAGTGCACAGTGAAAGGGCTTCGATAGGACTGAGGAAGGCAAAGGGGTCACAGCGTGGAAAATGGCTACCAGTAACATGACCAATCTGGAGTTTGATTTCATGTATTATGTTTGAAGAGAAGGACAAATTGCATTGTATTTAATACATATTTTTCAATGCTTTGTCTGTTTTTGTTTACACGTGCGAGATAAGGCAGTGTGTAGCTTCTATTGCATACACTGTATAAGCTATGCCTTCAGGCTACACCTCCGTTGCTCTGATCTCGTTAGACATTGATTATTTTTTGGTTGTGGAAGCACTTGGTAGCATCTCTGTTTTCAGTTTTTGTTCTATTTGTGAACTTCAAGACTGCAATAATGATCAATCGATCAATCAATCAATAAGATAAGATGAAATGGGATGCTGGGAGTTAACGGGAAAAAGAAGAAATATATAGATAAAAGAACTGGTATAGTATTACATATGAATCAGCATATAATCTACACTGTGCTAAAACACAAAAAGTCTGTTTCAGTCAGGGTTCAGATGTTCATGAAGGAAGTCTGTGCTCCGCCTAATTCAAGTAAGCTTTTATTTTGAAAATTCTAGCCGGCAGCTCCTTGTGTTCTTCTAGTCGAGCTTGACAGAAGTGAAGAAGTTTACAGCGGTCGGCGGATCTCTGTGAATGACAGAGGAGCGTACGAGCTCGTGTGTGTCCGCGGGCTATTACAAGAGTTTGTGTTCGGTGGTGGGTTCACAGCTATCAGAGGTTGTTTCCTGCAGGACAGCGGTGGTGAGTTTATTTGCCTGCCTGTTTGTGCATGAAAATTCAGGTTCCACGTTGTTTTCTAACGTGAGGAAGGACCTAAAACATTTAGTCAACTTAGTGGGTTTTCTCACACGGACAGAAAAAGAGGAGAAAAGTGTGAATAACCTGCAGCAAAACATGTTGGTAGTGTTTCACCTCACTGTACAGCGTTAGAGTGGTGCTTTTAAGGACGGGTTGTGTTGTATGTAATTCTTAAAATATTAAGAAGTAGAACGCTGTCACGTGAACATGGAGTTCAGCAGTGTCCATCCAGGTGAGCCCAGCCTCCCGACAGGTGGACACGATTCATATTAGGCAACAGCATGCACACCCGCTGACATCACCTCAACCAGAAAAGTAAAAGGTGGAGTAATGGGTCCGCGTTTAGACAAGCTGGGAAACAGGAGACGCAGGCCGAAGGCCACAATGCACTGTTTATTGTCTCTGAACGCAGGCCACAGCGCAAGATATATATTATGTTACACTGTACATGACATCCAATACTACAGTAGAGAGGAGAGGACATTGGTCTGCATCGGTGCGTGCGTAGTTGAGGAGAGAACGCTCCGCCAAACTGCATTGAAAAATCTGTTAATTGAAAGTTACCATGCTCCTCGGCAAAAGTACATTGCAAATAGTATACGACTGACAGTTCTTGTTAAACTCAATACAATTTGTCTTCATTTCGGCATGTATTTTACACACAATGCAACGTCCATTGAAGAGAAATTTAGACTTTTTGAATTGGCACGCAGGTTTCCCCACAGTGTTTTGTCTACTAAGCAACTCAGGGATGGGCTCTCATCAGCGGCTCTCCAAATGCTAAAACTGTGAATATTCTGAAGTGAAATGTTTGAGGAGGATTATCTGACCACTGAACCTACCATAGGATTCTAGTGATGCCTTAAAGGTCTTAAGTCATCTGTCATTACCACCAGATAGTGATGATGAGCAAAGCAGCTTAAAAGTGCCGTTGTTCAAATGGTGTTTGGCACTTTATACCCTGTCACAACGTGTGGATGTTTTACTGTTACTTTTTTCTTTATATTTAATGCAAACTGCACATTGCCATAATTTGCAGTGTGTATGGCAAACACATCATTACACTGCAAGTGCGTACAGTAAATCAATGTATCTATTACAGCTAGCGTAGAATATGCCTGCAGCTGAAAAGTTAAGTAAATGCACATTTTGTGAAATTATATCACACACTTTATACAAACACAGCCACATGCATATACAGAGCACTGTCCAAGTGTTTTTCCTATCCTTCTTATTTGGCAGGTAGTCTGCTGCTTAGAATCTGCCAAAATAAATAACCTGTGGATAAATAAGAAGGCTGCTTCTGTGTTTTCCTCCACACTTGGAAATGCATAAGGAAGCTAATTAGCAGCCAGTCCCCTCCAACCAAACCTTCAAGATGTGAGGTCAGTGAACCCAGACGGACTGTGACGCCACTGGAGTACCTTGTGTTTGATCATTCTCTGGCTTAGAGAGTGAAATGACTTTATATTGATCAAGCCTTTTCTCTTGCTTGCTTCTCTTACTATGTATTTGCTTTCCCATGGTGGATCTGGTACAACTCTCAGACGTTCTCACAGGGACCAACAAGAAACTTTTCCCTGTGTTCATGCTCCTCTTCTTTGAGGCCGTTGCCTTAGTCAAGTTATATCCACATCCAATCAGAACTTGGCGCAATTTTTGACACTTGCTTGGAATTTGTAATCTCATGAGTTGTGCATTCAGCTTTTGTCCTTTCTTACATGTAACATGGCTGCTCATTCTGATTGAAAACACACATTTCCTTTTCCAAGTTGAAGGTTGACTTATCAGCCTGACCTTTAGGCCAACATAGCCTGCAGAAGAAGGAATAACATTCTGTTTTCAACATTTTTCAGTGCAGGACAAAGGACAAAACATTAACAGAACAACGCAAGGAAGGCTGGAACAGTTAATACAAGCCAGTTAATGGAATTTTGTCAGGGGATAATGAACCTTGGTTGATAGTTTGTGTGTGTGTGTGTGTGTGTGTGTGTGTGTTTGTGTGTGGGCTACCCCCAGACCCCTTTAGAAAGAGATGGGATCACTGTGGTCTTTATCCCTTAAAAAAAAAAAAAAAACTGCTCCCAGACCCTGAGGAGGGACTGTGTTTGTTAGCAATGGACAGTCAGTTGAGTCGATGTGGTGTTGGCTGAAAAGGGGAAGAAGCTGACCCAGTCTTCCTTCCTCATGATTCCCGTTCCAGACAGAACCGTCAGAGTGCTCTGAATGAGCCACCAGGGACAGAGTGGAGCATAGCTCCAGCAGTTCTTATATACACCTTCATAATGTGGTGGTGGAACAGTAGACCAGCATTCTAAAACATTCCTCTTAGAGGAAAGATACTATCCATTGTCCTTTTGATTGCAGTATCCGGTGATATGCTGATGGAGGTGGTGATTAGTGTCTGCACATTTTTGGACAATGAAATAATAATGGATGATCCCAGCAGAGAGATGATTAAATCCTCAGCCTTTCTGCTTCTTTCAAAATTGTCTGTGGCGATTCGCTGTGTAGTGATGGCGTTAAGCTGTGGCGACACATTATATCCACTCCAGCAAACTGCCTGTGTATGAAGCTTGTCTCGCAATAAGGCGTCCCATCTTCACTGTAGGAGCCTTATTATAGTGTGTGTGCATACATGCATGTGTGATGGTGGTGGTGTTACACTCAAAATGTTGGTCAGCTGCTCTTTATTAAATACGCTTTCAGCTGAGAAATGTTCAAAGGTGACATGCCATGTTTGTAGCTCCACCAGCAACACATTAAGTGTCCCTTCCAAAGGCATGAACCATATCAGCCAAACAGTTAAATTATTATGAAGAGTTAGACGTTACCTTGTAAAAATCCCCATTAAGGACTGGAACATCCACTGTGCCAGAGCCAAGATGCTTGTTTATCAGTTTAGAGCAGGGGTGCTCCAACTTTTCCCCTCGGAGGGCCAGAACTGAAGCTTAATGGTGGGCCTTTGGCCAAAAGCAAAGCATTTATTGTATTGTATCATTAAATGCAAAAGTGTCCTTGGGCTCAGTGATTAAATTATAATTTTTTAGAATTACTTTTTCATTTTCTTCTTATTTTTTTTCACTAGTAAAACCACTTTGGCCCGCGGGCCCCACTCTGGGCAGCCCTGGTTTAGTGTAACAATAGCGGCTCTGTGCAGCTCTTTGTTTTGAAGAAATTTACACTTAAGCAACCTCTACCATAGTATAATACTGTGGCGAACTTGCTCTATCTGCACTACAAGAACAATGCTGTTGTTGTTTTCAGCATTACCTTACTAGCACACAAGTAAGCTACTACACTAGCTAGCTACAGCTGATGGAGGAAACAACAGACACGTCCATTCTGAATGAATGGAGCCCCGCCTCCAACGCTGTACCCGCTTCTACTAATACATCCATGACCTCCTCTCAAACACTGTGTAATGTTTGCCGTTGACAGTCTTTAGAGAAACACTGTGAAATGTTTGCTTGTCAATCCTAAATGATGGTCTTTGATGGCACAGTGAGCTTTTGGTGACATCTACAAACCAATCAATCAGTATACGTCAGAATAAACTGTTTAGTTTTCCATAGCTATCGGCACACAGATAACATTGGCCTGTATACAGGTTATCTAGTGTTAGTTGGAAAAACCACAAACATGTCTTTTTTGATAATATAAAATTCCCTTAGAGTCATATTGTACAATCTATAGTCTGCATAGGTGTTAAGTGGAAAATGACATTTTATAATCAGTTTGTATCAACTCTTAGACATGATCCAACCACTGTGTCACTCTACGTGTGTGCAAGTGCAGTCTAAGTGCATGTTTGCACACTCTGAATCACAGTCCAGTGTAGTTTTTTTGTTGTGTGTTCCCAGGGTCTCCACCTTCTTTGTTTCATGGTGAGAAACTGCCAGCAGAGGTTAGTTACATAAGCCTGTTGGGTGTTACATCATTGTTTTGGGGGTCCCGGTCCAGAGCGCTGTGGGTCCGATGGGTCCGCTGCCTCCCACAGACCCCCTCTGAGGAGGAGGAGGAGTGTGGAGGCAGGGAAGCTATTGGAAGCAGATGCTCAGAGAGTCTCTCCTGCTGGGAGTCGTGGCTCAGCACCGGTGATGAGACTAGGTCCCACCTGTAACACAGTCTGTGCATGCGTTGTGTGGTTTTTGTCTGTTAGTGTTTACTGATCAGCTGACGTACGTTGGAGGTATGGTTTGGGTGGGCTTGGTTGCCATGACATCAAAGGGAAAACATGCAAAACAGGAATGATTTATAGGTCTGAAGTCCTCAAAACAACCCCACCTCTTAGCTCTAGCCTCAAGAAAAGTCATGAATATTCCTAAAAGCACTGTGTGAAAGAGCTGATTTGTATTAAAGGCAGAATTGTTTACACAGAAAAACAAAAGCAGATTCTCCTAAATGTCACATTGAAAGAATTCTGTAGATTTTGTTTTGCACTTTGGTTCTTCTGTGGTCTGGGTCAACAGAGAGACCGTGATGATATAAAGCCCATCAGCCTGGAACAGCATGCTTTTTAGTGGCTGTGTGGCCGTGTAGATCTGACTGCACTCATATCGAGTTCCACATCACTAGATTGTGAAAACAAGCTCTTGCGTTGCCCTCGAGTTCCCCTCTCTACCCATAAAGGTCCCCCAAATTGCTATTTTAAGAGCGTATGTGAGGTTCAGTGGTCTAAGGTGTGTACCATGTAAAATCAACAGTCTGGGCCTGAATCTGATGCAGGATCTGTCTTAGAGGGCCTCTAATTTAGCTCTCAGTCTTGTTGGATTCTTTTCTTTGAACTGTGTAATAATAAAGGCAAAAGGCATTTTTGAGTTTAAAACCTATTATCAGCCTCTATTGGCAGATAGAAGGAACTGCACCATTTTCAAGTTCAGTGTTTGAATAAGTGAAAATGTGAAGGATTTGAGGATGAAGATGCTCATTTTGTGTCACCAACACAGGGGTGGAGCCCCCTTACCACAGTTTCAAGGTCGTTAGTTGTCTAATTTGCGTTTTTGGTGGGATTACTGAACAGGCCTACTGGGTAAAAGACATGAAATGCCTACAAAGAGAGGCGTAAAGAAATAGTTTAGTGTCTCTTTCAGTCTGGGTCTTGTTCCTTTTACATGTCTTTGTCCAGGGGCTCGATGTCTCATAATCTGTCCTTGGCTGTTAAGAATAAGAAATAGAGTTTGACATTTTTAATTTTAGAATATTCAATGTTGTATATTTGGCCTTCATTTCAAACCAGGGCTTTAATGTCAAAACACTGTCATAGTCATGATGGGCTGATAAACCCTTTATAGTAAGTATAGTAACACTTAATAGTAAGTGTATCATAGATTGTACTTAAGAGTACTTTTTAAACGTGTACTTATTTTTTTTAATAGTAATAAATTGTGTTCAAAGTCTACTTATTTTTAAGTCCTTTGTAATACATTATTAACATGCTTGATTAAAGTGCACTTTAATTTCACTTCACTTGAAATTAAAGTGTATTTCCAATGCATTGGTGATATAATATAATTGTACTGCAAGTGTGTTTTGAATGCTCAGGAATGCTGATTTTCACCGGTGTACTGGTATTTACACTTCAAGTTAAGTATTACCCAAGAGGTACTCAAGGTCTACTTGAGTACACTTAAGTATACTTGAAGGGGACAAAAATGGCTTGTATTTGCTAATTTAACCTGGAGCCGATAAGCTCAAGCAGAGCTGAGGTGTGGGCTACAGACCCCCAGATTATTTACATTTGTTAAATTGCAGCCTTCAGCTCCAACTGACGCTGACTCAGCTGACATCACTTGACGACCTTTATCAGATTTTGAGCAGCTCCATCTGGAGCGGAAAAACCAAAACAGACCTACTGTCATATTTCCCACCTGTAATTCCTGAGGTGACTTCACTGCAACAGGGCCACGGGGCCCCTGGGTTCGTGGACCTTACATAGTCTGTCATCTGTCATGTGTATGGTGACTGTAGGCTCATATAGGTCACAGAGACAATGCTGTCTCTGTGTTGCCCGGTAATTGACAGGCATTTTGCATGTGACTAGCATTTGTGAAGGTTCGGCTCACTCGTTCATATTCAGTTTTTTGATGTGAAGATAATTTGTAGTAGTTGTTGACCTAATTGGAATGTAACGACCATCCATTTATTTGTTAATGAACAGTTAACGGAGGTATGCAGACTGTTGTCCAACACCTTTTCACCTGTCTGCACGCAGTCAAACGTTCCGATGGTTTTGTTGGTTTATTCCTTTAAGAAACTATCCCAGGGGACTGGTCTACATGTTGGATTTCTCTGCATGATATGCTCACTTTCCAAGGTGTTGTTCTATCTTATGGGAAAAGGAGAATCTGTCACAGCTTTAATATTAAGTTGAAATCTCCAACACACTGTGGTGACTTAGTGCAGTGTTTCTCAATTCCGGTCCAGGGGCCCCCCTGCCCTGCATGTTTTAGATGTTTCCCTCCTCCACCACAGCCGATTCAAATGATCGGCTCGTCATCAAGCTCTGCAGTGGCTTGATAACGAGCCACTCATTTGAATTGGAGCAGGAAATATCTAAAACATGCAGGGCAGGGGGGCCCGAGGACCGGAATTGAGAAACACTGACTTAGTGAATTTGTTGTCAGGAACGACCAGGTGGCGTTCAAGGACCCGGACACTGGAGGAAGACAGCTGAACTGTTCTGTCTCAGTGGCCATGTTGTAAGTCAGTCCATTTGTTCCCCTAATAAAAGCAGATTATTCTGTCATTGTTTCTGAATGTTTCACGGGACACATCGCCTGCAGCCAGGAGGACTTAGTGTGCATTGACGTGCGGCGCGGCCCATTGGTCACAGTAGGAAGGTGGATGTGAGCGTTTCCTTTTCCCGGGGTCCGCTGGGCATGAGCTGACCTTTACAAGGCCTCTCTCCATCCTGCTGGTTCACGTACAGAGGCAACCATTTGTCAGTGACATCATCTGTAGCTCTGATGAGGTGAATCAACAACAGACCTCAGCTGTGCAGACAGTGTCTGTCTTTCCCTCATCGCCATGGTAACAGCTTCTTGTTTAGTTTGCGTGTTGGTGTCTTTTGTGTTTATAGTTATGACAGTTTTTGCATTAGTTGTTATTTTTAAGTACTTTTGGTCTCTCCTCTTGGTGTTTTATGTCCAGTGTGGTTTTGCAAGCATTACTTTCACAATTGTTTATTTAAAGTAATGACTCCATTCTAGTTTTAGTGTTTTTTGTAGGGGTCATATATTTTTATGATTATAATGAAAGAACCCCAGATCATTAAGTGTTTTAAAAATACTTTTATCCACACAAATTCCACATTCATCCCTATATCCAGACATCGTTTTCTAGTTTTGTCCCACTCACGCAAAAAGTAAAAAAAAAAAAAAAATCGACATTTTTATTTTACAGTTAGTCTACAAGGTGTTTTTTTTCCTGCATCTTATTTGTTTGGAACAGCTTTTGAAACTGTCCAGGTTTATTTACTCCTTCAGCATGCCAGTTTGTGCATTTAATAACAAAGCCAGCTGCGGTCCTAACGAGCTCCAGTATGGTTGGCAAAGAGTTAATTTATCTATTTCAAAGCACTTTGGGCCAAATTGGGGAAGTAAGATGCTCAAAATACCATTTAGTGCTGTCTTCAAAGGAACAGTCTGACATGTTTTAATATAGACTTACAGTCAAGAGTTACGTAAGATTTAGATGAGAAGATTAATGCCATTCTCATATCTGTGTGTTAGGTGGTAAAGAAAGTACTCAAATCCTTTCAGTGAAAGCATCAGTACATCAATGTTTCTGCAGGAAAAAATGTGCCAGTGCCTGATTTGACAGCATACAGTATATTACAGTGTTAATGCTGATGCATCAGTGTGGTTCTGAAGGGACACAAGTTAAATTTAAGAGGTCTTCAAATGATTAATGGGACGAAAAAGATGGAAAAATAAAAATTTCACATTCATTTTCTTGATTCTTGGTTTTTTGTAAAATGTTGGATTTGTTTATGTCTTTGACCTTAAATATAGCCATAGAAGAAACATGTCAGGGTGACATACTGACAAAAGACAAAACGGTTGGAAACCACCGGTTTTATCTTTAACTGTGTGTTTTTTAAACATAGGGGGTTTTTTTTATATGAAATCTTTATCTGAAAGGTAACAAGTAACTGTAGTTGTCAGATAAATGTACACAATAAACAGTACAATATTTCTGATTATAAACTTTAAAGTATCATAAAATGGGAAAAACTCAAGTAGAAGTACCTCAAAATTGTACTTAAGCACAGTACTTTAGTATGTGTACTTTTCCACCACTAGTCCACAAGAGAGCAACAGCTGAGAGTTGATTGGCATAGCTTAGCTTAGCATAAAGACTTCAAACAGGGGCAAACAGCTAGCATGGCTTTTTGTATAAAATACACCTATGCATCTCCAGTGTTTATCCAAAAAACAAAAAGTTGTCCTTCCAGTATTTAACTTTCAGTAAAACCACAAAGCTTTCAACAGAGCCAGGCTAGTTTCCTCCTCCTTCCAGTCTTTATGCTAAGCTAAGCTAAGCTAATCGACTCTAGCTCCCCAGTTAAAGCTTCAATATGAGAGTGGTATTAATGTTCTCATCTAACTATCAACAAGAAAGGGAATAAGTCCATCTCCAAAAGGCCAAGCGTGTGGTCGTATATCAGTATTTCCTCGTAAGGTCCCTGTCAGTTGTTTTTACTGTAGTTCCTTCGCCTGTTTGCTAAAGGTCTGGTAGTCTTTAACAGTCAGGGGTAACTGGAACCAGCAGCCTGTTTGTTTTCTATTGTTGGCCATTGGCCGGTCTACTCCGTCAGTTTGTTCTGAGGACAGCTTGGCATACACACACACACAAACACAGAGAACCCCTCCCACCGCAGAGCTGGCATTCTTTCTTGTCTACATGGATACCTGGGTCATGCAAACCACATCAGCCAGTTAACATTTATTGCGCATTACCTCACACAGCTGCTAGCACTGTGGATGGTAGTGTGTCAGGTTTGCCGTGGCTATATTGAGCGTCTGTGCAACTATATGAGCGATTTGTGATCGTATCTGCTGCTCCAACACAGAAATGAAGTCGGCAGTTCACACTGATAACATGGTCTTCTAATATTAATACACCAACACCCTCACAGGCACTGATGGACACACTTTCCGCTGTTTCTAGATGCTACAAAGATTAGACCTCAGCTGCTGTTGTGTTGACACAATAGGCAGTGTGTTGCCAAGCACACACACACACACACACGCACACACACACACACACACACACACACACACACACACAGGATTGAGTGGCCTAATTGTGTCAGTGAGTGCTTTAGCGGAGGCCCTGATGGACTTTGAACCGCTCACCAACATATTTATTTCTACTTCACTAACTCTGATATTCTCACACCAAGAAGCTTTACCAGATTCTGTCAGATCTGTGCTTCTCATAGATTTTGCGCTCAGCTGAGTATCCACAGGTCAAGCAGGTCTGCCAGTGTTTTTTCAGTGTTTATACTCAAAACGAGAAGAATACTGACATTAATGAAATGAAGAGGTGGTGGGTGAAAGGCCCTGGACGCACATGGTAAATCCACACAGGTTATTTCACTTATTTTGACTGATTAGTGCTCTTCTGTGGATTGTGTGTGCTTGCGTCCAGCTGCCCCTTGTAGTTTTGGTCGTCCTTCCTATCTGCAATAATAACACTGTACTCTCACTCTGGTAACGTCACTAAAGAGAATTCAGAAGGGCCAAAAAACACAAGCGGTCAGATGATCAGTTTGAAACCGTCCCGTTATCTCTGTGTTGGATGGTTCTAGAGCCAGGCAACCAGGTTAGCCAAACTTGTTTGGGAGAAAAGACAAAGGAGATGTTATTTCTTCAACTACTGTATTTCCTGTAATTGTGTGCACGCAGTTTTTTAAAAATGAGCCATTATTACTGTTATTTCTGATGTGCTCATTTTATGTTTTATCTCCAAATAAAATAGTTAACAGTTAAATCTGTGACCTCTTAAACCAAAGTTATGTCTCATGGACATGAGTGTCGAGCAGTTCCACCAAAGAGTGATTTTTTTTTTTTTTTTTTTCTCCCTTTCTTGGATTCTTTCATGTGACACATTTTATAAGGCCACAGAAATGTTTCCTGTGTTTCACAAGAACCAAAACTTGGAGATTAGTCAGAAAAACAGTTTTGTGTACCAGAAATTAAGGCTTTTCACTTCCCTTCAATCGTCTTGTGACCACTTGTGGGGTCCTGACCCCCAAGTTGGGAACCACTGCTTTAGTCTAGCTAAACTGATTTACAACCTGGCTGATCGTTTCTTCCTCATGGACTCCTTTTTTTTTTTTTTTTTGGTTCCCAGATCTCAGCAAGGGTGTCATTTCAGCTGGCAAGCCTATTTTTGTGCCCACCACTTTTACAGTTGCAGTTGGATTTCTGCAGTAAAATGTCTGTAAACAGTACCCTTATACTGTCTAACCACCACAAAAGCTTGAGTTTATGAAGAAAATGTTAGCAATAAGCTTTATGAGCAACATGCACCATTTAATCTATATATTGATTTACTGCAAACGTTCCCATCAGAAATTGCTTGAGATCAGTCAAATATAAAGGACAATGCCCTTTTTAGTATAGATACAAAAACATAATCTAACAATTAAATTTGATTTGGTTTTAAGTACAGCAGGGATAGTAAATCGAAATTCAGTCATTTAACCAATTTCATACTTATTATGCTTGATTTGTGTACATTTACATCATTATAAGAAAATCCAGTCCCATATTTTTTCTTATTTTTGTCTACTTCACAGTGTGCAGTCCTCCTCCTCACATCTGAAATGAAACTCAATAGGTTCTGAGTGAGCGAGTACAATTTTATCAGAGCCGACAGGAATGATGACCAAAAGTCCAAAAATAAGTCTAACTCGATGCACATTTGAGCAGAGTAACATCTGCTGACGAGTTTCTTACAGCATCCTGCTGTTTGCCCAAACTGTAATTAATCGTCATCCCTCTGAGCTCCACACGACACTCTGTACATACTCTGACACACCTCCAACACAAATAAACACTCCATCACCAAATCCACCCGCTTTCTTCCCTCTATAAATTAGGATCATGTGTGTGCTGTGTTTCTGCTCTACATTCTTGTAACCTAGCAATTTCTGGCATTTACCCATCAATCTTACACTGAACTGTGTTTTTCCTTCATCTTGTCTTGTACATGTCGGTGAAGGCTTCATCTTTGACTCCTGGTGAAGCTCGTTGCACCCAGAACGAGATAGACGTGACTCATGCTGAAACAGGATATGTCCAATGACAGCAGGACTCAATCAAATCCGGGGCTGCATATCGGTTGTGCCTGTTGTTTCAGTCCAGTTATTTGAAATTCACTTTACTGAGTCACGTCTGATTGACAGCCTGCTGCTATTAGTCCTGTGCTGGGAAGGGAAACCCCACCCTTCTGGTACTCCACATGGGTTTACTCATCCAATAAAAAAGTAACAGCAACATACTGTTGAACCCATGTCTAATTCAAGTAACACACCCTGATGCAGCCGAGTGTGTGAGGTCACAGTGTTGGATGTTATCAGGTGGTTCCAGGTGCTGTTAATCCCCCCTCATGTCTAGCCAGTTAGTACTTATCAGAGGTGGGACGATGACTTAAAGGGGAGTCATCGTGAAGTCTGACTGGGTTTCAACTGTTTCGAGTTGACAGACATGCATGAACACACACCTACACCTGGTGCTGCTCATCATTGCCCCTGGGCTGATGCCATGCGCGAGCTAAGAGCTTGCCTTTTATAGGAAAGTATTCGCACAGAATGCCAGGGATGGTCGGAGTGTGTGGCTGTGGGTGTTTATACGTACGTGTACATGATGTACACACCTCCAGCCCTGCACTCCTATGTGCAGTAACCTTGATGCACACTCACATAGTTGCTGGATACTTCTCAATACATCATCAATGCCAATGTATCTATTCTTAACCTGATTAGCTAAAAGCATATCCTGCGGCAGGGACTCATGTCAAAGCCTGATTAGGCTGCAACGTCTATAAACGTGACAGTATAACTCAACCAAAGTGCTGAGAAAGCTCAATATTGTATGTAATTATATAGTTTTTTTTTTAAATACTTACTAACCAGTCTTTGGCCCTTTTTTTTGGCTGCCACTCACTCTACTCTTGAATGGTTAACCTGAGGCCTCTCTCCACCTGAGGCCGTTGGTCGTCTTAATTTGACTGAGATGATAAAGTGCTCTGCTTCCATGTTTTCCACCTCAGTCGTCACTCGTGCTCTTAAAAGTGTTGGACTCATTTTGGTTCTCTGCTGCTGCATCTGATCGATATTTCTCATTTAAGCATCAGATATCACCTGGGCACTGCTCTCCAATTCCTCTACATTGGAGGCTCCTTCCTGACCACAGCTATTGACATTTCAGCTAAAAGGAAGTGCTCAGATTTATTTTGTCTGTTAACCTCATGTCTACGCCGGTGGGATATGTTGCATTGTTTCGGTTGACATCTGCTGCTTGTGATCACCTTTACCTGTATTTTAGCAAATATCGGAGTCCCTTTTTAGCTCATAGTTTTGTTTGTTTTCAGTAGCTTGCAGCTCCTGTAAACCTACTTTACACCACCTGAGAGTTTTGTGTCAATATTTGCCTTTGCACATCAACTGTATATTACTTGCAGGTATTTCAAAACAAATAGTCTTCAGTTGCCTTTAGTCAGCCTTCCAGTCTGATTTACATCACTGCACCAGCTCAGTCTAGTTAACCTCTGACCTGGGGCAAACTGTCAGAGGCAGTGATGCAGCACACTCGCGTATCTCTTGCAGGAACTGAAATACGGTTCGTGTCTGTGTTTGTCAGTTATGGCCGTTGCTCTTCAGCCATGTGGGAAAGTTGTTCCCTCTGCCTCGAAGTTGTTGCTTTTTCTGGTTTACTGTCCCTCTGTTTGACTCATCAGGGCCGCTGGAAGGAATAAAAAGGAATTCCTCTCCTTCCTATCTCTGCTGGCTGACTCGCTCCAACCCCCTCCCATCTCTTCGCCCTCATTCCTCGTTGAAGCTCATTAGGACAAGTTCCCATGTCTGTTCATTGCTGTCATAATGTCCGTTAGTGCTGTTAAACACACTCCAGGTCTCTCAGAGATAAATTGTTGCCTGGGTTCCTGGTGACCCACTCCCAGATGCCAACTTGATTCCCTGACTGCGCCTGTCGCTGCCTAAACGGGCCAACGCTCTTGTCACCGCCAAACCCACCCTGTGGTTTTGTGGGCCGTGGTTAGTGTTGAGCCGCCAGTCGCTTCCATGTGACTCCTAGTCCCTGCAGTCCTACCCTCGGGCGGTCTCACTCTTCCTCTGTCCTGTTCTTCTCTGCTTTGTCCTTGCTATCTCTTTCTGCCTTCTTGCTGATTCTCATGTGTTCTGACTGTGGAGACTGACTTTTTGGAGAGAATCTATTCTACAAATAACAACAGCAGAAGCAGAGGAGCTATGAAAGGTACAGTCCCTTGTTCATCCATCATCTAGTCTCCACCTCTGTTTTTCTCGTTTTGCCTGCGTGTTCGCTCTCATGGCTCTCCGAGGTGGATGTATCCGCTCATTGATGTGCTTTGAAAGCCTATTTATCTGCTGGGAGTCTGGCTGGCAGGCTTTGGTAGGAAAGGAGGTCTGGTTTGTGTAACCGCAATTTTGCTGCTGTTGAGTACACATGTAGGTCATGGCAGTGTAGGATGAAGACTGGAAAGGCTGGATAGCTCCAGCCCCTACGCTCCCTCCAACCATCCCCTGGTGCTGTCATCGATGAGTGCTGTCAAGATAATGTGCTCAGAACATGAACAGAGCCTCCATGTCCGAAAAGAAAACCCTTTTATTGTCTTCTCTTTCTCTCTCTTCACTCTCTTGATTTCTGGCGCTGTGCTTTTATGACACTAATGTGACCTCTTCTACTCCCTGTTTCTTTTTTTCCTCTCTGCTTCACCCATTAACCTCTCCATCTGCCATCTCTGAAGCTCTTATCTGCTCTCGTGCTCTCTATTTGTGGCTGCAGAATGACACCTTGAAATCTCGCGCTGATGGGAAAACTTTCCCCTGAGGCCTTGTCTTGTGTGTCGGCCTGGTGTGTGCTGCATCAGAGGTGGAAAGAGCAGTTTGCAGAATGTTTAGTAAGAGGAAGATGCTTTGATCAAAACCACTGCAATACATCTTGAAGCTTACGATGCAGTCTGGAAGAGCACAGCTTAGTTGAATTGACTTTGTTGGGGTACTAATGGGAGGGAAAGAGCTGCAGGTTTTTACCTTTGGCTGTCAATCGCTGCTCAAGATGTGATTAACAGAACAAACTTGCTTATTTCATGTTTATAGAGAGGCTTTTACACTTGGACACTTGGAGCCACTCAAAAATTTAACTGACTATAAAAACTACAAAGTTTTGAAATGAATTTAAACTTGAGGATTATTATATCTGATACTAGGGCTGCCACAAACATTTATCGATTCATTTGTCATTTATTTTCTCAGTAAATCGTCGCATCTGCACAGAAACCTTCAGACATCAGAAAACAGTGAAAATGTCACAATTTCCCGTAGCCATAAGTGACGTCTTCAAATGTTTTCTTTAGATAGATAAGATTTTAAATGGACAGTGAGGTAAGACAAGGAAAGGAAGCATGAAACCAACCAGGAAGTGAAATGCACGAGTTTCTATTGGTTCTTGCCAACCAATGCTATGGCAACAACATTTGGATTGTTGTTTCATCTAAAATGAGCATTTGCTGCACATACAGCTTGGGCCACGGTACTGAGTTTAGACTGGTAGCTGGAGAGATACTAGTTCACCTCCTGGGCATGACGAGGTGCCCTTGAGCAAGGCACTGAACCTCTAAGTACTTGGAGCGCTGACTATTTGGCAGCTGCATTAGTCTGACATCTTTGCACTGTTGCATGTCTATAGGTCTTGTTTTCATTGGTGTGTATTTCCAGCCAGTGTGTGCATGATGAAAAAAATTATTTAAGAATTCAATTTCCACAAGAGACATTAATAAAGTATGCCTTCTTCATTTCTGTATGAAATGACAATTGGAAACAATATGACTGTGTGAAAGGGGTGACTCAAAGTGATGAACCTACAGACAAACATCACCTGAATCTGTAGCTCCCCTTGACTTAATTGAGCTTTAAAGTGAGTTTTAGCTCACTGTTTAGCTGTCCACTTGCTATTTTTACTCTCTTGGTTCGCTCTCATCGATCTCAAAGTGTTGTTTTCTGTTGAAACAGGAATCTGTTGACAGAGAAGAAAGCTCTAAAAACCACTGCACACTACCCGTTCAGCAGCAAACAGACCGGCTGGTGAACATACTGAAGCATTTAGCAGCTAAAGAGACAGATATGCCCCTCAGAAGTTGGTGGAGACTAAAAACGGAGATAAAAGAGTGAACAGAGTGTGTACGAGTTTTAGCCTGAAATGTTGCTATAGTGTAAAACTGTGTAAAAATCAACAGAAAATTTGTCTGCAGCTAAATTGCTAAGTGATCCCTCGTTTGATTTTTTTTTTTTTTTTAAGGAAAGGATTCACTTGATCATCCAGCCTGTCAAATGTCAGAATTTGCTGCTTTTTCTTGTCTTACATTATCGTAAATTGAACACTGAATGTGTTGTCTGACGTTTCCTAGACCAAATGATTCATCAATAAATCAAGAAAATAATCATTTGATGAATCAGTATGAAAATATTAGTTGCGGCCTTTGTATTAGTAGTAGTATTTTTGGATGACATCATCACCACAAACAGTGAACAGCTGTTGAAAAAAGGCGTTATGAATAAACCATGTAACTAATAAAGACCTTTTATTACAAATTCAACACTGCTGCTGCTTTATATGGATGAATGCCATGAAGTTTGCTTCTGTGTAGGTATGACGAGAGTGTTTTTACATTCAAGATGTGCATTCTAAAGTCTCCCCAGCATTTGAACATAAATCTACTACTGATCCTGAATATACAGTAGTTATATAATGTAAAACGTAATGTTAATGATGACATGGATTTGTTTTAGGTAACCAAATCGTTTTCTTTTGACTTTCTCTCTCTAACCTGTTATTGTGTCGTTGTTCTCTTTCCCCATCTGTTGTTTCTTTCCACAACACTTTAACCACTCTTTTATTGTGTGTGTTTAATTGGCGCTGGTGTTTCATGCTCAGTGCTCAGTGTGAATGGTGTCTCATGCTGCTGGATGGTTTCAGGGCTGAACAATCCCAGTCTTGTCTGTTCTGTTCAGTTCTGTCTCAGGGGTCGTCCATCATTCCCACGTTCATGGGTGTCAGGGCTCTGCATGTGCTACAGAATATTCTTTTTAACCAAAGCTGCTGAGTGTGAGTTTGCCTGCATGGCTGACCCTCTTCAAAGACAACTGAAGGAGGGGAGAGGGTTTAATGGTACACATATTTCCAGTTTTTCTGCATCCCAGGACATTGTTGTGGTCTATCTGCAACTGTTTATGGAAAAACAGGAGGCAAGTTCTTTTGCCCTCAGTTTTCTGTGTTGTGCTGACAGTTCAGTGTGGTCTGGGCATGTTAGCAATCAACATTCAGCTCTGGCCTAACAAGGGGCTAAATTGAAATCACATTTGCTCCGACATTTCTCTGCTGGCTTTGGAAGAACTAATGTTTCTGCCCTGCTAATTAGCTCTGGAGTGGCTGAACCCCGTTGCTTTCAAAGCTTATTCAAAGTACAAAGGCGCTGCTGAGGAACCTCAAAGCTTGGCGCCGTGCCCAGCCCTGCTTTCTCTACCAGATGAAAAATCGTGAATCAGTTTTAGGGTTTACCTTTTCACACAGCCATAAACAAATCAGTTGGTGTGATATCTTGAAGAAAGAAGTGGTGTTAAGCCTTAACAAAGCCAACAATGCAGACCAGAAGCCACTGAGGCCTGAGTGAACGTTGTGGTTGTACCTTGTTGTCAACACTAGATGGTGCTCTCTGCTGTGAAGCTCCAAACCAAAGTGGAAGTCAGTGTTTGTCCCGAATAATTGCAAGTACATGCCAGTTCAAGGGATTCTGTAGCCTATTTGTTTAATAGACTACTCTCCACAAAAAAACACATGTAATGAAAAATCTCTCCCTCGCCCTTTCATGTTTTATGCTTTCCCTTTTCCCTCAGACTGGCAGTGTCCCAGTGTCCTCTCCTTGGCCCGGTGTGTCCTTTGTTCGGTGGCCAGCTGAAACAGAGCCCTGTCCTTATCATTGGGTCTTTGTGTGTGTTCGATTCCCTTCCTTCCTCTCCATCTGTCCGGTGTTGTCCTTCATTGTGCTTTTGAACCTCAAATGTGTAATCAGCATGATGAATGAGGCGTTTGTCTGCCTGTTGAAATGACTGTTCAAGTATTTTATGTGACTTTTTAGCATTTGTGAACTTTGATGTCTTTGTATGATGCCCACTGTAAGAAAGGATTATACCCCGCATGCCACAAATCAGACTGAGCTAGTGTTTTGTTTTTTACAAGGACGTGCTAGTGTCTATGCTAATCTTTGGTACTACTTCCTGTTGGTAGACCGTGGCCCATGAGATATGTGTCATGGTGGAATAAAAGACCTGATATATCTGTTAATGCCAACCTGTGATGGGAGCAAAGTAAACTGTTAATAATGTCTTGGGGGTCCATTAAGATGACCTGAGCTTTCTGGATGGCTGTGACTTCATACAAGTGGCAAAGATCACTTTCATTTACACCAGTGACTTCATGTTTTATAGACTGATGTTTCCAAACCAGTAGATGAGAGCAAATATTAGACCTGACTCAATGAAAGAAATGTAGAACATTACCTAGTACTGATGGTTTTTACCGACTGGGGAACCATACCATTATTGGTACTGCTGGACTGCAGTCACGTGATAGTAGGAACAAGATAAGGAAACCTCCTACAAATGTCAGTGAGCATCTCTCGTCTTAGACACATTCAGTTGTAAAAACGCCTGGTAACACAAACCCATTCTTCTACCACTGGATCATGACTGTTTCCTATCATGCGAAAGGAACACAGTCACAGTCATCCTCATTATTGTGCTGTATATCAAGCATCAATTACAGCTTTCTGTCTGTAATTGGCACACAGCTTGTTAGTGTGTGTCCAGGTTGTGTGTATTTTGGAGAGATTGAGTGCTATCAAACTTTAATGTCTAAGTCCTTGAAAGGACTTTGGCAATTTGGATTCAATTTGGGACACCTTTCATGAGAAGCAAGTTAATTTCAGGACCCCAGGTACACCTTAAGCATACAAGTGGCCCTCCACCTATTTTACATAATATACTCATCATGGGGAGTTCTGTACAGCCTGTGACAAGAGTTATATAATTTCTCTGTTGCTCAGGGGGAACTTTCTTAACAAAGGGCTTTCTGAAGTCTGATAAAAGAACCCCTGTGATGTCATCAGGGTTATTTCAGTTTGGGTTTGAGTACTGCTACAAACTTGGCTTGGCCCATACTAGGGACTAAGAGTAAGAATCTTGGCCTTAGCTGAAAGGATTTTGGCCATTTGTTTTTAATCTGAAGTATTGCAATATTACAGTGCTGTAGTGCCTCTTACTGTTTTGGGTAAATTTACAGTGCATTAAATACACTTATTATAGCATATAATTAGGGCTAATGTATTGTAGCTAATGTGGACTTCCACTCATTGTTGCTGTTTATTTGAGGATTTGCTCCGTAGTCTTGATTTTTAACCAAAACTTCAAATAAAGTATTAATTTCATTCTGCTATATAGATAATCAAATTTATTGAGACATATGAGAAGCTGTAATGAACAAATAACTGTCGTAATAGGATGGAAAACAGTAATCAATTATCACATTTTTAATTGACTACATTTGGATGATAGACTTATCGTTTCAGCGCTTATCTAAAGTGTGTTGTGACTGCAGCACTCTAAATTGGATAGATTAATAAGATATCCATGGTTCTCTGTGCATAAATGCCAAAATACTCAGGAGCATTAAAGTAGCTTTTTATGGATAGACTGCTGTCATTTAGAGCTTTTGAATGTAACTGAATTTTGAGGCCATCTTCCTTCATCTTGGCTTCCCACTGCCCCCGGCTTGATTGACCTCATGACTGCCACTTGTCACATTCGTCATTGGATTGATCTGGCCCGGCGCTCAGAGTGGGAAAGCACCGTTCTAAATTTATCACTCAACTGCCCACCCCTCTGGTTCATGCTCGCCGTGGATCTTGCCACAACACATGCGCCTCTAAAGGAAGGTTGTAGATAGAAAGTGGGTGGGGGGTGGCGTGTGTTGGTTGGCAGGGCCTGAGGACCTGTCAGTCTGTCTTTACGTCCCAGTAGTCCTGTCCCACAAGCCTCCAGAGCTCTGACCTTCTCAGGGAAGGTGGAACCAGTAAACTGAACAAAACTGGAAAGTCTTTCAGCTCACTTCTTCCAGTAACCACCTGAAACACTTCAGTTCTAAGACTCAGTGGCTCTATGAGAAGATACCCTACATTAAGAAGGTATGTGGATTTCATTTGGTGACTGTCTGTGAAGAGTTGTTGGATGACTTTGGTGGTTAAACATTGTTGCTTCAATTGACCTTTTTTATGATTTTATCTATTAGATTACAAGTTTGATGGTTTTTGGATTGATGCCAATACAGGTCGTAAAAGTGTGTGAATTGACTTTTTAATGATGTGTTTTCAGGAGATTCCACTCTGGATCATGTTAATGATTTATGTAATTACAGTCTGGTTCATTTAACTGTTTCTGATCAGACTTTCTGATCCATGCTGGATTCTGCATTGACCCAGAAGCAGCTCAGCAGCAACTTACAGCAAACTCTTCTTGTATCAGTGGCTCATTACACCTTCAGATATTTATGTTAAAATCTGGAGTATGTTCCAATCTCTCGCCTGGAAGTGATTCACTGGATATCTGTACCTCCGTAAGTGCATTTATCTGTGTGTATGTGAGTTGAGGAAATGAAGAGTCTAAGTGAGATTTGGATTTTGGGGCTGCTGAGCTCCACCATCTGTGATTCATTCAACAGTGAGTGACTGGCTGGGGAGACTACAGTTGTTCATTGTGCTGCACCTGCTCCCACTCTGTCAGGACACACAGACATAAATAGAGTGCTGCCTAACAGGGCAACACACACACACACACACACACCCCAAACACAAATTTTTCCACTGATGCAAGCCCTGTCTTTAATCATTACTCATATAAACTTAAGTTTTAACACCATACTTGACACATGACAATCTAAATACATGTTAGAATTACTCCACTTAATGTGCAACAACTTTTTATTTGTAATTTAAGGACCTGTAATTGATTGTTAACAGGAAACAAACACTAAAACATGTGGTGCTGCTGTTGAAGTGTCTATAATACATCAAGATTTATTCACATGCTCTAGTATGCATCATTTAATCATGATGCCCTGAGCGATAGGTTTATTTTTACCATCTGCTCCGAATATAAATGAGCCCTAGTTCACAGTTACTTAATTGGCTGAGGTCTGATCTGATTTCCGGCTCTGGAGGAGTGGAAGCAGAGCGGTGATGTTGTGACTGTCTTCTGTTACACATCGGCGGTGGTTGACTTGACTCTCTGACTGTGTGACTGTCACTTTTCTTAGCTGCTTGTCATGGTGACAGACTGTTGTGGGGGGAATTGCTGTTATTTGACTGGCTCAGATCCAGAGGAACCGATCACTTACTGGGGCTGAGAGAAAGTGCACTGTGTTCACGTGTCATGTGTATTGATGCGTCTGTGTTGTGTCTGGGGTCCAGGTAATCATTTGGAGAGCTACAGTTAGTGCTTTATGTTCCTCTCAGGGGCTGAGCTCAGCCTCTGATGGCTTATTCACCTGTCAAGGTGGAGAGTTAGTCCTTGTTAGTTTACCGGGAGCTGCTCCATCAAAGGACACATTACTATGATGAAGGCCTGCAGCTGTGTCTTTGCAGCGTCCACAGAACACAGACAACAGAGAGAAGTGGTTGAGCCTATGTGTGGATTAATGTCCCACTGTTAGAAGCACCATGACTGAACATGTCTCATACTGCTGTTCAAAGCCTTATTTTAGCCTGAACGCCCTCTTCTCTTGACCAAACACAGGGTGGACAAGTTAAATAGGGCTTAGACTGACCTAAGGCTTTGTTTTGTTTACTGTTCTGTCGCCATAGCTGGACATGCACAGCGTGTCTCTGCTCTGTAGTAGACCTCACATCCTGTTCATGGAATCCTTTTTGTCAGACTTTTGTTTGTACCAGCTGGCTGCATTTCATGTGAACTGAAGGAGCTCAACTAAGAAATACTTTCATTATTGGTCAATCTGTCGATGAATTTTTTTTATTCATTTGGATGACCAAATGCCCATCACACCTTCACAGAAACAGAGGGGACCTCTTCAGATTCCATCAATTGAATTCCACATTTCATTCCAGATTATAGAATGAGTAAAATAAATTAATAAATACATAAGCTGTCGTGTGTAGGATGCAGTGTTACAAAGTTAAAACATTACTGGAATTCTGTCTGTAACATCTTAACTTCCCCAGTGTGGGATCAATAAAGTTATAGCTTATCATCTAATAAAATGTTTTAGAAGCCTCTGTAGCAAAGCTTGGTTAACATGTACATCTAGCACCATGTGGTTTTTCTTCTACCAAATCCTACTGTCTAACCAAGACAATGCAAGAGAGCTTACAGGTTGCTGCCCTCTGGCTGGGGGCATTAAGAAGTCCTATCACTAACATGGATACTGTATAAAACAGAAAGTGTTCGCTTTTTTTTGTTTAGTGAATGACAGAAACAGTTAATTGATTATCACAATTATACCGCGTTGGTGGAGTGACTAAACAAGCATAGAACAGTAATGACTTGTCTGTCTACTGGAAATGTGTCCTTGTCCATCAGTCTGTTTGAAAGACAGATGAGGCCAAAGTGTACCCGTCTACAGACCCACATGGACCCGCTCCCGGCTTTATGCAGGGGCTTAGCCCTGGTGGGCTCACGTGGTAGGTCTTAAGAGCATATTTGCTCCTCCATGACAGCTTTTCTTTATTTTAAACCCACCCGCCTCGGTTTAAAGTCTAATGAGGGGTGATTTATAATGAACTGCTAATAGCAAGTAGTACTTTGAGCTGGGGTCTGTGCCCTTGGCGTTGACCTCAGGCTTCAGCTCTGACACAAGCTGCTGTGACTGAGATGCATCACAGACTGTGGATGGGCATTCATGATTTTGTTACCCCCAAAAATACAAAGAAATTGAGAGACATGAGTGACGCAAGTACACTATAAGCAAAGCCACAAGCCTTTTTCAAACTAAGCTCTGGTATTGGAAACAGCCACAGCAAAGTGACATGTTTTATGTTGGCTGTTGTTTGGGCCTTCTTGTAGAATTGTCTGTATTTGGCCTGGACTGTCCTGTCATTTTCTGTTCAGATGTTGGATTTTATCTGCAGCACTGAGCTTCAGCATTGGTTTCAGTAGATGAAAAGTAGCTGGAACGAAAGGACAAAAATGAGAGAGACCAGACCAGCTCATGTGATGCTGTGGGACCATAGAGCCAGCTGTGTGTTGACAGTCTGTTAACAAGTTTTTGTAGACTCTAGAGCAATTTATACACCCTCTGATAGGATGTACAGTAACTTCAGAAAGGAGGAATCAGCCTGGTTTGTATTGTTCTGTGAAAAAATATCTCAGGAAATTGTGTACATTTGAGGAGAAAAAAGTGCCATAGATGATTTTATGTACCATAGTTTTTGGAACAGTGGGATCTTGATTTGAGGTAGACAAAAGCAGCTTCTCAATTCTGGCAACAGCCATCGATTTCATGGCTGAAATTACGACAACCGTTGCAGGGAAACTTATTAAATTAATTAAGCTATCGTTAGCTCAGCAGTATTCGGCCCAAAAGGTTTGGGGACTGAAGGCTGGCTTTTTTTTTTTAATCTCTCCACATCAACTGAATGCTGTCTCGTCTGACTTTTTATTGCTTCAAGCTGACTTGAACAACAATCCTGTAAATTGGAAGGATAGAGCTAGTTAGTCCTATGAGTATGACGAAAGAAAACATAATCCTGTTTGGCTGCTCTGTTTACATACTTTTAATGTTAACGTTACAAGAGAGAAGGCTTCGAGGGTGTGGAGTAAAGAGCATGTGTTGGTCGTGATTCAGGCTTTTTCAATGTAACCTGTAGCCTCACAAACTAATGTAGTTTGTTTATGACACACCCTTTGGCTTTGGAGGTAATGCTCGTTTACTTGCAGGTAGTAAGCTAGTTAGTAGGATATGCTAAAGATTGCAGCTTAAGTAAATACATTATCAATGGCATTGGCATTCATCCATGGTTGATCAGTTAAGAATATATTATTAGCCTTATATATAAATTTCACTCAACCTCTCCCCTGAACAGCGATTGTCAGAGCAACAGTAACTAGGCACAACAGGCAAATTGCTTAAGAGTGATACTATGCATTTAAAGAGTATGGATGATCGTGTATCCTTTCAACACTGAAAACACAGGCAACAGTGTTTGTTTGCTCTAACATCATAGCAGACCTGTACTGCGGAGCTCATAGTTCACTGAGTTCCCGACTCTTACTCTGGAAATAGGTGCATCCTGCCAGGCACCGATCACTGCAGCTACATTTGGTACAGCTTACCAATGGCGGCCTGTGCTCTGCTGGCTCACCTCACGCTCTATCGACTCTGGAGGGAAATGAGAGACACAAGCTTTCCACCACTGTCTCTCCAACCTGTTAAGCGTTCCCGTCCTCCAGCATGACAGTTCTTGGGAAGGTGTCCGCGGCGCCCGGGGATGGAAACAAATTCCCTGGCAAGTGGGATTGATGAAGAATTCTGATGCTGCAGCTCTCTCTCCTGACCAGATGTGCAGTGTGTATCACGCTGAAGCATGCACACGTGTGTTTATTTAATAGCTGAAGACTCTCTATGTGTGTGCGCCGTCTTGGGTGTATATCTTTCCCCAGGGCTCCGTTTGCATCAAGTATTGTAGACGAGTGTTTCAGGACTTCAAGGTGCATCACATGCCTCAGGGGTCGCATCATCATTGAGCAGCAGATGGTGCTGTATTGGTTTATACAATTACAAATTAGTCATGATTGTTATTATGGGTATGGCAAGTGTGCAGTCCACCCACTGTTGGTATTTTGTTACTTGTTCAGTGGCAGGAAAAGGAAGAGTCTTTAAAAATCAGAGTGAAAAATGTTTTTGGCATTCTTAAATCTTTTGGTCTGCTTTTATTGTTTGGTGTATTTTTATTCCCGTAAAGAATTGGCCTGATGTAGACAACGTGACTTCAAATGATCTTACCACAGTAACTGTGGTGAAGTTTAAAGGACCAGTGTGTAAGATTTGGGTCAATCTATTGGCAGAGTAATGCAGATATTGATTATTATAATTAGGTTTTCATTAAAATCTCAGTAGAATCTCCTGGAAATAAGAATCAGCCTTATCACCTACACTCTTGGAAAGTGGGATACAGCAAGGGGAATTGAGTTTGTTGCAGTCTGCAACCTCACCACTAGACACCACTTAATCCTACATGCTGGTCCTTGAATAGCAGAAAGAAAACGGTAATGGCAAATTTTTGGAGTCACCATGGGATCACAAAGATTCTTCCTAGAGTTTGAAAGGTGCTGTAAGAAATTCATGGTAGGATTAAACATCAGACTGGTGATGCTTAACTGACACTACAGTTTAGGAATATATGTAGGTGGAACTTTTCATGAATTTCCTTTGTAAAGACACAAAATTAAGTTTTTGGACAAGCGAGCTCGATCAAACCTTCCATTGGGCAAACTGAGGTAGAGCTAATGTCCAGGACCAAACTTGAGGCACACAACACTGTACCTCGAGGAGTTTTCCACTTGGAGTCATTGAGTCACCTACTTAAGACCTCTTATCTGTTATATTTTGGGAAAGTCATGCTTAGGTGTGTGAGTGTTTCTGGGTGTTAATACACTGTACAGTGGCCAGAGAAGGTCAGTTGTTCCAGTGTAGCTATTTGCAGTACGACTGTAAAGTTTCAAAGACTGGAGGCAGTTGTGAAAGGAAGTCGATTACGAGGTTTGAAGCTGTTGTCCAGGAGAATCTCTTGAAGTTTAAGGTGTGTCATGTCTGACCCTAGAGGCCCTGCAGGGTTTCCGGGTGCCACTGAAGGCACATATGTGCAATAGCATTTAAGCTTGCTAGCCAACATTTACAATTTACGATTGGCAGATGTACCGGCTCACAGATCGTTCGGATCAACAGTTCTATTTTGAATGTGGTTGCAAGTTTGTAAAATATCTGGATTTGCTGTATCAAATCACAGATTGGATTTTTCAAATGATCACTGTTATACATATTTTTCACAATTTGATACAACAAATCCAGATATTTCATTAACTTGGAACTGTTCCAAAATGGAACTGTTTTGAACTAAACTTACATTTAACTGAAATAAAACCTTGAATTTTAGATCTTTCACTTTCACACCTGGAGTTCACTTCATTTGATTCAGACCCGTGGCCATGAAGTCATATAGACTCAGTGGCAACTCATTCAGTTTTGATTACCGTTATCCTGCATCATCAATACTACATGGACCCATGTGGGGAAATCAAATATCTGACTGATAGCGGGTCATACAGCACTTCACTGTGCCTCTTGTATTAATTTATCCTCTGTGGTGGTCAGCATTCATAGTCAGTGGGGAGAGTAGGACACACTCTCAATTGCTTTCATCTGTATCTCTTAAAATGACAGTTCAGCTGCTTTCATACTTCGTCAGTTCCTCACTTTTTAATGAGGAACCACCAAAATACATGGAGCAGAGCACAAACTCAGCCTTCTTTTGTTTTAACCACTTGGCAAATAAACATTAAACTGCTCACATACCAAAGTCTAAATGAAACTTACCCAAACACGCCACAGTTCTTTTAACTTTTACTACCCAAAATAGTCAAAAGTTGGACCTAAATAGATTCGATAAGGAATCCTAAAGACCTTCCGTTCAGTAAGTGATACTGGATTCAAACTCAATGCTCAAGTTTGACATCAAACCTCAGCCATAGCAGGAACTCCACATGCATATCCACAGTTGTCACTGACATGTTGTAAAGAACTTTTTTTTTCTTAACACTTCATTTTTATTCCTTGAAGGTCAAAGGGCACATTGAAGAATCTGTTTGCTTCATACTGAAATCCCATCATGTCTAGTAAGAGACATCAAACAACATTGCAAATGGAGTTTTAGCCTCAGTTTTCCTCCCTCTGACTCCCTTTATGTGTGCATATGAATATCTTTACCTTTCATTCTCTACCCCCCCATCTGGATTTATGGCCATGGTGCAGAGGCTCAGACTCTGTTATGTGTCTGCAGAGACGGCACGGCCGTGTGCACTGGATCCCTCCGCCACTTTCTCGCCAGACAAGACGGATATCTTTCCTAGGGGACGCCATAAATCTGGGCTTTATTTCTAAGATGGCTGTGAAAGAGCCCAGAGCCGGAGACGAGCCCTGCAAATGCTTATTTCTCTCTCTCTTTCTCAATGCTCTCTCTTCTGAAAGATTTTCCGACCGTGAAGGTGATGCGGCCATTAAGCACTTCTCTCCTAGCAGAGCTGTCGCGATGCCTCTGCGTGCTAGAGGTCATTTTAAGTGCAAACATGGACTGTCTGGAAGTGTTTATCTAATAATGACCCACTGACTGGCTGCACATGTGAGCTTGTCCAGGCTGAAATAGCATCCCCCCTGCATGTGTAGCTAACTGAACATCTGGGGGGATGATTAGTGGAGAGGTGTGGCTCCGTTGTCATGATATTAAACATAACCTGCCTTGCTGTTGGCGCTGTTTAATTTCAAGAACCTGAAGTGCCTTTATTGTAGTGTTTTACATGCTAGCTTACCAATGCTGTATATCAACCCAATACTGACTTTGTTACTGTAATTAACATTCATTGAACAAGTTGAAATTTCAACTGATGTGACTGCTTACGACTTTAATAGCTTTGTCATTTTCAGTTCAACTGCTTGGAATTCTTTAAATGACAATTCTGCTTTCATCTGTCACACATATCCTTGGTTTTGTTTTTGGGTTTTTCGTGTCACATGGGACTGTATGTGTCATTAAATGGTATTTCAGAGGCTGACAAGAACAAAAGCTTGGGGCTAACCCTAAATGCTTGTATGTTTTGGCATGAAAATGTCACCACTAAAGCCTTTGAACATCAGCAGGAATTATTGTCAGTTGTCAACTTTAATCCAAAAATACTGGCACTGTAATGGTCTTGTTAACCTGTATGTATCTCAGTGTAGTTTCCTGGAATGCTCCCCTCAAATGGCTGTAGATTTCCTGGGACATATCCCTTTCACCACTTTGTCAAGTTTTGCAGTGTGGCGGCAGAGATGGCTTCAATTTTCATTCTTATTGACCTTTGATCCAGTTTCTGGTCTCCCTGCTGTCATTCCTCTAACCATTTTAGGCTGGTTTATGGTCAGTGTGTAAGCGTTTACAGAAGCAAACTTAAATCAGTTCCCACAGAGTTTCAGAACAAAGTCGATGGTCCCCTTGCAGGAAGGTTTGTCTGCGTCTAATAAGATTTATCGGATTTAAAGGATTATGAGTGGTTAAGAATTGGAGTTGGAAAACTCTTCTTCACAGCCAAATTAGATGTAAACTTACAGCATTTAAGGACTTAACTGCATAATTAATATCAGGCCTAACTCTTAAAGTAAACGCTCAGCTTGTTTTCCTCAGTTTGTTTGAAGTGCGGCTTCCCATTCAGCGCTGTGATGTGTAGCAAAAGTAATCCCTCTTAATGCAGCACTACACATGCTCACATTCCTCATACCTGCTGCAGCATACTCACTAATTATCACTCAATATGTGAGCACAGGACTGAACACCAAGTAAGTACCATTTCTTTTAAGTCTATCTGTGCATTTTTTGTTTCTGCACATGCTATTTACATGCCTCTTCTCAGTGGCCTGCACTACTGTTTGAATGAATCCTACAATCCACCACAAAGATTAAAGAACAAGAGCAGTGTTGCATCACTGCAGCGACCTGTAAGGTCTTGCCCATCCTTGGCAGTTAAGACTCCTCATTGCTAATAACAGGGTAGATACCGTCGGGTGGTTTTGTTGGTCTGATGTCATCCCTGTAGCAGATGAGTCAAAGAAACAAACACTACATACAATCAGACAGCCAGATGGTAGATGGTAGGTGGAACAGGCAGAGGTGATGATGACAGCTTGGATAGTCTGACCTGTTTTGCTTGACGTTTGATTAACATACGCAGTGATCGTATTTTATGCCATTAAAGGTGCTTCACAGAGCATTTTGGCATTGGTAAACAGTTACCACACTCATTTAGAAATACTGCTTGTGTATTTAGAAGAGATGTCAGATGTTGAAAGATGGGCTGAAATGAGCTCTGCTTTCTTTTGCAAAACCACAAAATGACAGCTGCTGGAAAGGCAGACAATTAAAAAAGCTCATTACATGATGTATGTGCCAAAAATAATAACTGGAATTACTGTACTGTCTCCAAACTGTCGGAACAAAGGCAGAGTTCCTGTTAGCTTTTGCAAAGCCAACATCAGAACACTGAGAACTAAACAGTGCTCAGACTACCCTGTTATGCCTTCATATCCACGTTACATGGCGGCTTCTTGAGTCTCACACAGCTCAGTCTTCACCTTGGCACTACAGAGACACACGTGAATGTCAAGTGATCAAGAGAGCACTTTAAGTTTAGCACTTTCATTTTGTCATTCCCACCCAAGGGATCTGAGATGAGATTAAGACGCGATGAAATAATAATAGAAGACGAAATAACACTGTAGAAGTGTTACGTGCAGGTAGCGCTCTTTCCGTCCACTCACCCCTCGTGTGAATTGACAGGTTTGTGATGTGTGCGTGTGTGTATGTGTGCAGTTCACATGCTGAGCCAGATGAGCTCATCTCCGTGAAGGATCCAAACATACAGCTTCTGAAGTTTAACACACCCCTGTCAGTCAGTCAGGCAGGCAGTTGACACACCTGTGTAGCTCTTGATGGTGAGACTGGACAGATTTATGTGATTTGAGAAATGCTATAATGTGACTCCTGCTCCATATTAGTGTTTTTGAAACTGTGCATCAGCCTGGCTTACATTTACACGAGGATTGGAAGAAGTGCACTGAGAACTGTGTATCCTGAAACTCACAGCAAGAAAATAGCCTTGTCAGACTTCTTTTAGTTGCTGTTCTTGCCATTCTGAACTAAGAAACTGATGCTTGCGACCATTTCTGTCCACTAGATCTGCTTTATGTTGAAGCCAGGGTGTTCGGCGGTGACAGCTTTTGCTCTGTATGCTGCAGGAAGATAAGATACCGCTCACTGTTTTCCCAACAGAGTCTGAAAAGCAGCGTTGGGCTCCGTGCCAGCCTCTCCTGCATTGCCCTCTCAGTACAATGATAAGCGTGTCACCGTCACGTTGATGCATAGGTGAGGTGTGTGTATGTGTGCAGTTGCTTTTGTGCAGTTCTTGGCGCCCACTTAGAGCATAATCATACTAGGAAATAGGTTTATACGCACCATGACTCACAGGGAATATGGCTTTATGTGTGCTTTGGGACACACAAACACGTTTGATGAGTGTGTTAAAAGGAGAATTGTGGGGCAGTCAATAAATCAACCTGTTTTTCTGCCATTTGTGCCTCTTAGCTATTCTAGGAAAGTGTAAGCATAATGTAACCATTACTCGCAAGTAATTCTCCAGTTTTCTGTCTGCCTCATTACCATTTGCACGTCCTGCCTGTCTTTCTCTTCCTCACTTTGTTTCACTATGCTCTCTCTCTTTGTCCCCCCCCCCCACCTCTGCATGCTGTTCCTTTTATTTTGTCCCTGCTGAGAGATGACTGGAATTTCTCATCTGGCTGAGAGGGTCATTGTAACTTTCTCCTCTTCCCCTGCTCACTTGATTTCCACTCCCATCCACCCTGCCTGTGCACTCTCTCTCCCCTCCTTTTCTGACGCTACGCACCGGTTTCTTTGGCATCCTGCTCCAGTGTGTGAGCCAAGGGAAGGCAGCACTCTCCTGGGACACTCCTAACTATCTCTGCCTCTCGCTCACACACACACACACACACTCCGCTTTTCTCTTCTCTGCCGATCAGGCTCATTCTGTACTGTGGCACGCAGGATACTTTTCTCACATCGGTAGTAAGGATGGGGCCTAATTTCCTTGCCTTGGATAATGAGCTTAGCCCGTGCTGAGCAGCTTTTAGCCCTGCAGGTTGTTGTAGTGGGCAGTGTTTAGCCCTTAGCTGTTCGCGAGAGGAACCAGAATAGAGAAGAGCTGCAGCCACAGCTTCAGCTCTCCTCTGTTTGCCTACCAGGACCACCTCTACTTGTACCGGCACTGCGGCTGGGACGACTCTCTGCTCTCTCTCCTCCCTCCCTCCCTCCTCTGCCTCTCTCTAACGCTACCTGACTCCCTCTGTGCCTGTCCCGGAGCACTGACAAACTGCTTTTTCTAGCTGCATCACCTCTTAGGCAGCTGCCCCTCTCTTTACCCCATCTTTTCCATCTCTTTCACCCTTTTTCTGTCTGACCCTCTCCCCTGACTTTGTTGCCAAAATGTATCGGAACCCGTGGATCTCCAATTACCTGACTCACGTCAAGTTTTGCAGCCAAGGTAAGAGCAGAGACTTGGGGCTGTGCGGCTTGAGGCAGAGCTGAGATTTGAAGCTCAGGCTGAGAGCTTTGGAACAGGTTACTCTGGTTGAGGAGTTTGGAATCGGAGATCTTAGAAGTTGGCAGGCAACGAACTGCAGGCTCCCTTCCTCAATGCTCACTGTCCTGCTTTCTAGCCAGCTGTCCTTGCACTGCAGCTGTAGCCTCCAAGGACACTACGCAGTAGAGATAAGAGACTTTTAACAGTGCAGGAGGCTGTTTTAGGGAAGAAGCTATTTCTAGGCTAGCTACTTAGACTCAGATTTAGGAAATTGTAGTTGCATGTATGGATGTGCTCTTAGACTTCAGAGTTGTCCCACTGACATGGTATGTGTGTGTGCACTGGGGCTGGATAACACGGCAAAATCAGTTTGTTTAAGTGGCATTGTCTCAATCAGTGCAGTCCATTGTGAGGCCAAAGTAAATCTGCACAATTGTTTTATTTTTATTTTCATTTTTGCATTAATACTGCATATTGCACATTTGCTCTGTTGACCAATAACAAACCATCTTGACAGTGCTAACCTTTGAGGGATGAGAATGACGGACAGTCCAAAATAGACAAAGTTATTGTAGTTTATAAGGTGCGCTACTCCGTCCACTTTTAACTGCTCTACAAAAGAGCTGTTGGCTAACTGACAGTTAGCAGGCTAGCTAGATCATAGAGTGTGCCCCCCCACCATATTCCTGGATTGCTAGTTTGCAGTTTGCTGCATCACTGTGTGGAGTCGCTACGTCACCAAGCTTCTAGAACCACATATGCTCGTTAATTTTGCCGTGACCTGTCATACTGTAATTAATGAGAAGAAGCATGAGTCAGCATGAGAGACAAAATGCTATAAAAGACATTTACACATATTTATATTTTATCATGGCGAAGGTTATGGATCATATCCGCCTGTTGTGAACGACCTTTGTGTTTAATAGATGCTGATGCACCGCCGCTTGGCCACAGGTCTATGTCTGCGACTCAGCATGCTTCTCATTCCCATCCTTCTCTGTAATATTTCCTGAGTGAGAGCAGAGTGTTGAGATCTGGGCTCTTCATGCTAAACTGGCTGGGAATCCACAACAGGTGGCCCACGGTTTCAGGGTTTTACACGAGCAGTTTTGGAAAAAGGAGGGTGTGCATTGACATTTGTCTGAGGTCAAGATATGTTGCTGTAGCTGTCCTTTGCACTCTGTTTTCTTCCCAGAATTTGGGACTGTGCTGCTTGGCTGCTTGAATACACATATATAATTGGCTTATTGTCACACAAGTCGACTGTTTGTAGCCTTGGTCTCACCTAACTTCTGATTCCCCATCTGTTTTTTAATGCTTTAGGTTCTTAAGCCTCTCTGAATGAGGTTTTAGTCTAACTCCAGTCTCCCAGCATGCAGGGTGAAGGCAGAGTAGGTGGGCAACTGTTGGGGGGGGGGGTAAGACTTACACACACACGCACATGAAGCGTGATGTAATGCAGACAGTTAAAGAGTGACACATTTCCTTTTGGGCCTGCTGTAATCCCAGGAATTGAAGTTAATCCTGTATCTCAACTCGGACATATGCTCAGCCCCTGACGCCTCTTTGGTTACCACACTGGGTGTTTTGGTGTGTTAAGACATGGAGGAAGTATTGCGGTTTGATTGACATCCACTTCAGTCTGCTTGTGGATGGTCTCCCATTTATTTGTCATGTCTTATAACTGTGGGGTTTGACCTTAGCCTCAGGTTAAACTCGGATTTGTCAGAGCAGAGCATTCCCATTGACAACTTAGCTTCTTTGTGTAGACAGTGTTATACAGTCTTTGTGCTTCACACCTTTGATTCCTTCACATAAAAGGCTTTCCTCACTTCAGAGCCTGAATGATACTCCACTGAATCATGAAATCATTTTATCCTCATGTTTTATCAGTGTCAAGCTTTTAAAGCCTCGTCAACACACACGGGGCACGGTGCTGAGGAATTCCTGCTGCATTCCCTCCCGGCTATAGCAACCATAGTGTGTCTGTAGATTACAGCCAGCATCAAAGGCTCTGCCACATCTGTGATCATTGTGGAGGTTTTTATGCCTGTGTCTGGAATGACGAATGTATTGAGGCACTTGGGCTTTCCAATGGGGTCACCCCTGATGGCCCACATGCCACTACATATAGGTTGTATGAGGTGTAAAAGGAATACAGATCTGGGTTGTGGAGAACTCTATATGTTAGACTTGACAATAGCCTCGGAGGGCTGCCCCGAAGGAGTGATGCTTTTGTTATTTTCACACTAGCAGCTAATTAACCTGTACTGTCGCATCTGGTTTTGTTTCACACTCTGTCTTAAAGGGACATTCTGGTATTTGTCAACTTGGGTGTTATTCTGAAGTGTTTGACCTTTATGAGTTTTGGTCACGATAACATTTTGCTTGCCACCTACATCGGAGGGATCAGGGAAACACAGGCTTAAAAAAAAAAAAAAAAAAAAAGAGTGCGAACCTCTTACAGCTTTCCAAAGATCATCAGTTTCTCCTGTAACTGCTATAGCAAACTGCATAACAATTGTAGTGCTGATGCTGTAGCTACCGGATTCTTCATTTATCATATAGTGGCATTGAATAAAAACTGCACCTTGTGTGCTTTTTATTTTTGCAAGTTGTAAAACAAGAACCATCTCAATAATTCAAAGGTGAACTACAGCCTCACAGTAGTATGAACAAACCATTGTACACACATGAATACAGCAGGTAAACCAGCTGGCAAGAAGACAAAGAAGTGAATCCACATGCTGTGTAGTTAGCTGAAGCATATTTGGGGCCTTTGTACCTATGGGAGCCTGCATTTGCAAATTTCTACAATGGAGAGAATGAGGAAAATGTCATCAGAATTAATGGTCATACTGGCCTAAAATCTGAGAATTAGAAATAAATTGACCCATTGCTCATGCAGGTCTGGTTTTGGTCCTTGTTAAAATTTTGCACCATTTCCTCACAGGCATCATAAATGCACCGCCAGAATCAGGATGACTTACTCTCTCCAGTGGTAGTTTCTAATATGTCAGTTTTGGGGTAGATGCTACTTGTAACTTCAGATCTTGCTTAGTCATCATCTGATTGACCTCTGATCACCTTTTTGATTGCGGACTGTACATCCATCGTTAGTGCAAAAAAAGAACTTGAAAGAACTAGAAAGAGCTAATATAACATGTTTTTTAATGATGTTGATCTGCCTTCTTGAGACATGTAGTGACTATACCGAACGACAAATAAAAAGGCAGTGAAAAGGAGCAAAAAAGGAAAGGGTTCAAAAGGTTAGATGTGAAATTTAAATGGTAATTTGTGTATTGAGTAAGTTCTGTTAGCCCAGAGCTCATGAGGCTCACTCGGTTTTCTAGTTCTAGAAACTGTATGTGTAGATGTTAGTGGGAGAACCAGCTGCTTTTCTTCAGTCCTTAGAGAGAGTCTTCACAGAGCTTCACCTCAGATTTTCATGTGCTCTGGACACATGGTTAGTTATTAGAGATCCCTGCATAATAATATGTTGCTGTTTCAGTTAGTCGAGGGTATGTGTGCGCAGGATTTATCTAACCATTGTTTTATAGTTTGGAATATCTGCTAGAATGGTGTCAACCTAATCTTTGGATCGTTGTCAAACGAAAACACAATCTGCTCAGATAAACAGGATTATCGGTCAGGGCTCTCAAGGAATGAGCCGTGTTTTCAACAACCGTATTCCACCCAGCTGAAACAATACACGACTATCCCCAAACACATCCAGGCAAGCCGCCCTCTCCAAATAAGCCGTCTTTCTTCTCAAATGATGTTTTGCTTAAGTAGGAGGGATTTAAAGCATCAACCCAAACATCCTTAATAAGGACTAACAGATCTGGAATGGGTGGTTAGGGGTGGGCGACCTCCGGGGAGAGGTTAGGGGTTTGGGTGGAGCGGTGGGGGAGTCAGGGGTGTCACGCGGCCCTGAGGTGAACTCGGAGAGGATGGAAGTGGGACCACATGTTTGTCCCAAAATTGCAAGGCTCTGGCCACTCTGAGGTCCGAGGGCAGCCAAAACTGCACGTTTGAGGTTTGGAGTCAATAACTGGGGCAGACGCAGACATTCTTTAAAGGGATGTTCCACAGAACGTGCATTCCTCACAAGACTGTTTATGATGCTTAATGACCACTTAATGCCCCTTTTCTTGGTAATGAGGCTGTATTTCTCTCTGGGCAGGTGTTTATGTCACGTTTTGCCCTCGTTTACTGACTTTGGCCATTCTCCTAATAGACACCAGATTTTATTAGGTTAGATTGTTAACTCTTGATTGAGTTTAATCACAGCTGCATAACAGTGTGTTTGCGAGGTTGGGGGAATTTGACAGTATGGTTTCTCCGTCTCTTCATGCTGTCGCCTATCTGTATTCATGGCGGTGCTGCGCAGCGACAGCGACGCGCTTGGCTGGCAGCGTCCCAGCTGCACTGCACTGCAACCTTGACTCACATGCAGTCAGTCCTCTGTCAAACCTTTTAAGAAATGACCTCATGCACGGCACATAGACATGATGCTTAACACATGACACTTAAGATGGAGACAGTCACCGTCTCTGGATGTGAGGGCAGCAATGATTTGTGTGCTGGTGTTTGTGGGGCTGGGTTTTAACTGTACAGATCACTTATTATTTGATGTGATTCAGCCGGGCAGGCAGATTATTGTTTTCCACATCATTTGTTTTCTCTGTGGAAGTCCACTTAATTAATGTGGGTCTGTGCCAAGGACCTGCACACAGACTGGTTCATCGTAAGGTGCCTGGCCGCAGTGTGTGTCTGTGTGTCATAAATGCTAAAATGGAGGGTTAGGCTGTTCACATTGAAATTGGTGAATGAGCATTGTAATGTGACTAAATGTTACATTCTTTTTTTCTGTTCACAGGACTTGCGAGTGAGACCCCCATTAAACTAAGTAACCCAAGATTGCTACAGAAGAGAGCTTTGAGGTAAGATATGCTGAGCATCTAGGTATATTAACCAGGTTCAGCAGGGTTTTATTTCTATTGTTTCTGGTGAATTTATCAAATCCTGGGTCCCAATTAAAGATCATTTAAATATAAATGATCCCATGTGTAAATTTTGACCTCAATGAATCATCACATTAAAGCCCCCATGTGCAGCATTTGAAAATGTCTCTGGTCACTCCTTGTGATAGTGCTGGGAAAAGAGACTGCAGTTGGCAATGCATAGACTGCAGCAGTTTCCAGTGGGCTTGGCTTATTTTTCTTTAAACAAAGACTGTCGCAATGAGAACGAAATAAAGATTAAAGATGCTAAAATCACAGAAATATTCTGCACATGTAGTCTTTAATTTTGAGACATTAATGAAAGTAAAATGAACAAATGAGATCATCATTTAGACAGATTTTGCTACCTTCTCTGTATTGAGCATCAGGAATTATGTGGGAGTAGCTAGGCTGCTATTTGGAAGTTCTGCAGTCTGTCATGCCTCTTTAATGGTCAATGCTTTAACATAATATGAGAACAGCATGAGTAAAGAAGTCCGCAAAGGTCAGGAAGCTGGCTGAGTAATGTCAGTTCCTCACCAAAATCTGTAATATCTAGTTTGCTAACATTAGCTAACATTAGCCACCATAAGCTATTGGTCATCGCAGCTCACAGACTGTATAAAACATGGACGTCGTCTCTGTGATGTCACCCATATGTTTCTGAAGAGCCATTGTGAAGCTCAGTGACGGTGACATCTTGCCAAACTCTCAGTGTGAGAATGAAACCTGGTTGCTGAAGCCTAGCTCAGAGTGGCCATGCCCACAATAATGCATGACTTTAAGCCCTCATATGATTAAAGTAATGAGTTATATAAAAAGGAATCCTCTGTATGTTTGTCATAAAGGAGGAAATTAACAAAAGAGACTCAAACAGTTTTTTGCACTAGGCTTTAAACATGTTAATGCTGTAAAGTTCTGCATTTGAATATGGAGGTCTATGGGGATTGACTCGCTTTTGCAGCCAGCCTCAAGTGGCCATCCGAGGAACTGCATATTTTGTCATTTCCACGTCGGCTTCATTTTTCAGCCCCAGACCTTAACCTAGACCCAAATGGAGATATCCACTGAACACATCCTCATTGTTTGTGCATACTTTGATTGTGGAAACAAACAGCAGGGTATCGGATAAAGCTGGTGTGCTTTGACAGGGCTAGTGTCCAAACTCAGTGAGAAACTGAAAGATAAGCTCACTTCGCTGCTTGGTAGTGTCAGATCTCTCTGCTGCAGCATTAGTAGGATTGCTCAGCATCGTGTTGTTGGCCGGTTGACAAATACACCAACAGCTCTACATATCAGCCTCCATATAGAAAATGTCCATTACAGCAGTGAGGACGTTGGACACAGTGACACCAACTTGGTTCCAAAGAGTGTGTGGGTGTGGTTTTGACTTTACAACATTGTGCAAGTAGGAATTAGATGTTGGAGGCTTTCAGTCATGAAAACAGATGCTGCTATGATAGAAAACGATCCACAATGTCTATGTATATCAGTGTGTTCACAACTCTGTGGTTGCTGGAATGGGCTGAACCGCAAAGTCATGTTTTCCCAATTCTTGACTGTTTCCCCACATGAATAATAATCTGGCAGTTCTTTTATAGCTGTATTGTAACTCTGTGGTTTTGAGTCAAATCCAGAAATGACTTCAGTATGTTTCTGAGAGACATTCGCTGTGTATATGTGTGAGGCAGAGGGTGTGACGAGGGCAAAACCATCTCATAATTTCTACATAAATATTTGGGAATTCAAGACTTGATGAAATTTACAGGTTGAAATCTAAATGTATTTGTTTAGATGATTAATTGCTTGTTTTTTTGGAGCCACATCCCCAATCCATTGGCTGATTGACCAGATTTTTGTACATCTTTCAAACCGATGCTGCTCCCAGCAACATTTTTTAATGATTCGGACAACTTTTTTGATCAAATCACATTCATTCACCGAGCCCCTTACAACTGCTTACACTGTCGGTCTATAAACAATCTGTGTTTCCCACAGCTCAGCCCTGTTTCAATAACAGTTGGTATTTTTCCTGCACCCCTCAGCTTCCAGAAAGAATTCTCCTTTGACGAAAAAGACGACTCAGCCAAAAGCACCAAGGATATAGATGTTAGTCTTTTGGCCAGTCTTCCCAAAGGTGAGTAAGGGGTTTTTTTTTCTGCCTGCTTGCAAATGGCCCTCCAATGTCAACTTTCTCAGGGTTTTTGAAAGTCACTGTTGTGCAACAGCAGTCTCTGTGCCAGGTGGATTCATGTCAAAATTTCTCTAAAACCAGTTTTTCGACTAGCACAGTCCTCAAATATTGTTTGCCGCTGCACCCTCTATGTTCTTGACAGGCTCCATTTCCTCCAAAATGTTGGTCCAATAAAGAGACATGGCCCTATAGAGGTTTGTGGGTCTGTCAAGTCCCACTGGATGGAGAATATAATAGTTTTATGAGCTTGTCCATAACTTTGTCTGCTGTTTGTTGCTGGGCAGTTCATGTGCAGTAGGTTTTTAGAGCTTTTTTGCTGGAAACAGCTTCCTGACACAGCGGAAAGCCATGCTATTAGAGCACTGAAAGTGAATCAGAACAGTAAAGTTGTGAGCTTGAAAACCAAACAATGAGTAAAAAGATGCAACACAACTATGGAGCCAGATGATAATTCTCTGTGGGTTCATCACTACAAGTAACACCTTTCACAACATGTCTTCAAAAATTTTGTCAAATGCATTTCATTTAAAAACATTTAGAGCAAAACCTAATGCGATTTGAAGATGTATTCAAAAGAATTCAATTAATTCATAAGCAATACTCAGTAAAATGCAACTGAACCCCATAAATAATTGCCAATACAGTCTTGATTAAGAACATTGCAAACAATAACTCTGCCGTCCATGTCAAACCAAAATAGATGTCTGTGACTGGTTTGGTTGAAATGCACTGCTGAGACAGGTGGTTTCCTTTCACTGAGCTTTAATGGTATTCTGTTTTTTATTCTTACTTTAGTATCTGAATTAAGGAAACGATTTGAGGGCATTACCACAAGCGCAAGTGACTGGGAAATGAACAGGTGAGAGGGTGATGATATGTGGAAAAAGCTGCAAGCGTTTTTGATAATGATAATGTTGGGGCGAGTAATAACATGTCTGAGGTTGACTACTTCTTTTTCCCTGGTTGTGTGTAGAAAGGAACGAATCGCTCGGCGGTTGGAGGGCATAGAGGGTGAGGTGCATCCATCTCTGCTGCCTAGCTTGGTGGCTAACCGGCTTCTGGAGGAGGACACGCCACGATACACCAGGGCCTCTGATCCCTGTGAGCCCTGCGGTGGTGAGACAGATACATGACCAAGACAAATGTTTGGCTCTTCCTTTGTGTGTGCTTCAATGAGAATGACTGACTTGTGTCCTCTCTGTGGCCTCTAGTTACAGTCCAGCGGTATGGCACGGAGGGATTTGAAAGCCCAGAAATGCAGCTTACAGCTCCAGAGCGCCCGTCCAGAGCACGATGCAGACCTGACCCTCAGTCCTCCATCCACACAGAGCCTGTCTACGGTTCATCCTCCACCACCGGTGCCCCAGAAGGGGAGTCCAAGGCCGAACGCATCGCCCGCTACAAGGCAGAGCGGCGCAGGCAGCTGGCTGAGCGCTACGGCATCTCTTTGGATCAGGAGCCGGACTTGGACTGTCCCTCCCGCTACAATCGCACCCGGAAAGAGTCAGAAGGCTCAGAGAGGCGAAACAGAGCGGAGTCAGTAGGGGAGGAAGGGAGGGATATCACCCTGACTTCTTACAGCAGTACCTCTGTCACTAGCCCAAGAGCAGGACGCACAGCCCCGCAGCACAGCCACCCCGACTCTGGTTATGAGATGGGTCGAAGCAGAGTGGACTCGTTCTCAGAGAGGGAGAGGCTGATGAACCTGGAGAATCAACGCCGAGCTGCTCCTCCTGAGCCACCATCCTCTTCTTCATACATGGATGTGACATCATTGTCCTCAGTTGCCAGGGTGCCTGCCAAGGACCACTCAGTCACAAGCATGCCGCCCAGTTCCCCCAAGCTGAGCAGGCACCCGTCCCTCTCATCACCCAAACATGGGGTGTCTCCTGGGGACCTATTCATTGAGCAGCAGGCCCACAACATCCTCAGCAGACAGGGGTGAGCTGTCTTGATCACTCTTCCTCTTTGCCTTCATCTTTTTGATCCCTGTTTATCCCCCACATAGTTTCTTTCCATTGTTTTACAAAATGTAAGAAATAGAGTATATATGAAGCCTCCTCTGCTCTGTATTTGATACCTCATTGGCAGAGCATTCCCTGTCTAAGGTCCAGACTCCAACTTCAAATCCATACACACAAGTTTTGAGCAGGGTTTCCATGTGGCCAGAACACTGCTGCATCACTCTTTAATAGATGGACTTGCTGTAACAGCGTTATTCGTCAGATTGGCTCTGCTCTTCTATCTCTGTTCCTCATATCCACACATGTCCAGGCCTGTCCTGTTGGCAGGAGTGTGGTTTCATACCAGGTCAGGTATCCTGAGCTTTGAGCGCAGACCAAGCCCCACTGAGAGCTGCAGTTGGACTACAGTACGTGTGTGTGTGTGTGTGTGTGTGTGTGTGTGTGTGTGTGTGTGTGTGTGTGTTGTTTCTATTCCTGGGATCTCAGGTGCATCTGTTGAGAATAGCACATTGCTGTACTTTTAAATTCCCAGAGGAACTCTTACTGGCCAAGCTGTTGCTGTTTTGTTAGTAGGCACTATAAACAAGCCTATTTGGATGCTGCAAACCTCTGGCTTCTACATTAGAGGAACACACAGTTCAGTTTTTTGGTTCTAGGCTACATGAATTGTGGGAACATGTCAGGGGCATGGTGCCCTGTGGCACTCAACACCTGCCACTCACTGTACAAAGAGAGATTAAGTACAAATTATACTTTCCACATCTGCATGGCCACCTGTATTAAGGTGCCCATTGTCTGCTTGCAGCCCAAAAGTTTTGATTGTATGAACAGCACATGTGGACTTTACACACTGAACTGTGCGAACATGCTTATGTGTCTAGACACCAATTGCAGTACATTGTTAGCTGAGTACGTCCCTCTGTTCATTACCTCCATTCATTCCTTTGTTGTGGTGATGTTGTTCTGCTCCCAGATCTCAGCTATTACTTTGGTTTTTGTAATGTTATCATAACTTAAAAGAAAGACAAAACTACACAAATGAGATCCAGGTTGTAATAAACTAGGATTTTACTTTAATTAGGTCAACCAATAGCCTGATTAGCTGTTCCATTGTTCACTACATTCGGAATTCGTTAAATTCTTCTGAGCATGAAGTGTGTTTATTCTTATGGTCAGCATTTCCCAAACGCTTTGCACTCAGATAGCCATAAGTATTGTTTCAAAAACTTACCTTTTGTGTTTTTATCATCTGATTTTGCTCTCTTTATAGTGCTTTTTGTGAACCAGCAGTCATTTCTGCTGCACATGCTAAGTTCTAAGGAGTGCACAGTACAGACTGTAACAGCTCGCACACTTCTATATATCTATCTTCCTCAATTCTGATGTAACAAACAGCTGGTCCTGTTCAGGTCCTGATCAGGCTTCAGCTCTGAAGTCCATGTTTCTACTGAACAGATGAGGATGATTCTACGACCATGCTGTCATTCTCTATCCTATGTTCTTGCCTGCAGCCTCCACTCTCACTGCTCCTCAATCCCTCTCAGGTTGCAAAACTTGGCCGGTGTGTGTGTCTGTGGTGCAGGGAGGGTGTTGTGTTACTGGGCAGCTCAGTGTGACTCCACGGTCAGATCTCTGACCCACAGCTGGGCTTGATCAAGACCAGAAAGGCCTGATGGGAAAGAAGCACACAGGAGAGTGTCTCCTCACTCTCCTCTCAGGCTGTCTGTGGGCCCCTCCAAATTCTTTGACAGGCCTGACACGAATAGCTACATTTTAGGACTTAGTCATAAAATGTCATGAACAAAGGCCGTCCTTTTTTAACCATTTAATGACCTTGGCTTCATTATTGACCTTGGAAACTGTCTGTTTCAATAGGCATAGTTTCACATAATGTTTGTTAAAATGATTTTTGAAGATGCTGTCATCAATGTTGGCCATCCTCTTTACATTGCTGCTGATGGTGTCTGTACAGTGTAATTACAGATCCTTCCTTGTAGCATTGAAAAATATTATTATGACATTATCTCTTTTTTTATTGGGAGTCATTTTGTTAGACAGCAGTTGAGTTGAAGTGAAATTGGTTGTTGCCATGAACCCATTTAAAAGCAAAAACACATTTTATGCCTTTATTAGAGAGGTAGACCAGAAAAAGGTGTGAAGCGCTACATGGGTCCATAGCTGGGATTGAAACAGGAACATTGCAGAATGTAGAATGCATCCTGTTTACTTGCCACTAGGACGCCCTGTCCTGTAGTGATAATGACTTGTCATGTGATCAGATCTGATGCTGAATGTGCTCGAATCCATGCCGTTCCACTAAAGTGTTAGACATATTGACACATCTGTGGCAGTTAAACCCCTACCTGACCTGATTAGGCTGAGTATAATTTGGAACTGGTCCAACTTGGATCCGCTCTTTCTGTATTCATGACTGCAGGACGTTCTCCCTGATTTTGTTGGACTCAGGCTTCTGCTTAATTAAAGTAATTTGTCTTCATGTAGCATCAGAGGGCCAGCAGGGCTCATCTGCCTTTTGGCTGTGGTGGAGTGAGATGGCACTTCCTCTGAATATCTGCTTCAGTCGACAAGACCTCAGACAGGTCTGACTTTACCGAGTCCTCTCTCTTGATACAGGAAAGCACTGATAACATGTTTTATTCCACATAATGTAGTTTCTCTGTGGCCAGATCTGATATAAGTCAGAAGACACATTCTGTTTTTCTAGTTGCTCTTAATCTAACAAACAATAAAAAAGAAACATATAGTTCATATTTTATTGAGTGTGATGTCAGAAACCACAGTAACAATGAAATGTCTCACTGGGGAGTCGAACTTGTGTTCTTAGCAGGATCCTGCTGGTGGCCAAGCCCATTCTCATTCTGGTCAAGCTCAATGTGAAGTCAGTGATGTGTGTAATGTAGAGCTGTGTGCTCCAAAAAAAAAAGGCTGAGTGCTGAATCTAGGCTTTGACCCACCCACCCACTCACATGTCTCCCATTGGGTTTCCATTGGTACAGTGCAAGGGGGACCCTGAGCAATGATTGGTTCCTCCAGACTGATGCTGAGGGCGACACCCATTCCCTCATCAACTGGCCCTCGAGGTACACCCAGGCTGGTTGTGGCTCACCCCTGTATCACCCGCCATGTTTCATTCAGCTGGACTTACCAAAGCCCATCAAGCCTCATGAGCAGTGCTTCATTGGTCAGAACAGAACCCAATACTTCCCTACATTAGTATCATGTCTTTTCTCATCTCATAGGGTTAAATCTTATTTACAATTTGGGTCCTGGGCTGATTAGAAGACACAAATGTTGCCTGAGGGTCAGCTGACATCACATCATGATCATCCTCATTGCCACAAGCTGTTCCCTTTGCTTTGGTCCATAACTTCATTTCCCATGCACATGTTGCTGTGTTCAGTTTAACCCCAATGTGAAAATAAATGTTTGAAAGAGCATATTATGTTGAACATACTGAGGTAAAATATTGGGTGCTGATGTTGCCATATTGCTTCTTTTCCACAAGTTATGCTGATTTTTATCAGTGACTTGAGGTTTGGGGACAATTAGCACCTTCTACTCCGATTTTACCTCACTGTTGGTCCTTTTTTTATTTGTCACGGTCTACTTGTCTGTCAAAAACTAGGTTAGGTAGGTGCTATATCAAATAAGGCTAGATATCATTTAGGGTTTTTCAGTTGCCTCCTAATCAGCAGGTTTGGAAGTTTTCTTCAGTATCAGAGTAACCCAGTGTTGGTTGTCTGTTCATCCATGGGTTCAGTGCAAATAGAAATAGCTAATAGCTATTCCGGCATGACTATTCATAGTATAAATGTGCCCATTACAAGCTCACTCAGTCCATGGCGACATTATATTTCCTGCTTGCACCCCCCTATGGGAAACTGAGAACATGATTATCCTAAATAGAAGCAAGAAAAAGGGGGCCCATAGACCACATGCAGATATTTCCCCTGTGTTCACAACCTGTGGACGTACTGGCCAAAAACTGTCCCAGAACATGCAAAGTACAACTCACATACAAATATATGGCATTTCTAAGTAGGCCAGCCTACTCTGAAAATATCAATATATGGCATGACTAATGTCATGTAGTGGCTCCTCTTAAAGCCTGTAAGGAAATAAAGGGAATAAAAACTTAGCCAAACGTCAAAGGGTTGATTGACAAGTAAGATAGGTAGCTGTAGCCATAGTTTTAATACCTTACTTTGAGAAACACAAACATGTTTTTCTTCTAATCCACACAAACATGCCAACTTTCTCAGTGGATCAGGATTTAATGTCTTAACACCAGTAGCCAGAACAAAGGAAAGTTGATAGAAGAACAAGGAAAAAAAAAAAAAATAGGATTTAGGAAATGTTTGATCAAACAAGATCAAGTTCAACTTTCAACATTTGACAAGAATCATCAGAGTTCAAGTTGAGTGCTGCGTGTGTTTGCTCCTTTAATCAAACCAAGTACAACATTCATCTTTATGAGTGTGAGAGACATGTGCTTTGTCTATTCATGTAGCACAAATGCTAACCAGCCCTTTGTTTCCCTGAAGAATCCGAGTTAGGGAGAGGCTTGCCAAGGAGGAGGGCCGCCAGCGAAGCCCAGAGCTGGGAAATGTTGCAGAAACGCCGGCGTACCGCAGACAATTTCAACACCAGCCCCAAACGTCTACACACTACCACACAGACCTACCAGGCCCACAGCAGGCTTACTCCCATCCCCACCATCACCCCCAGGCTCAGCTATCTCGACATGGACCATTGGGAGGACAAGAGGTTGGCGGGTACCCCAGTTACCTGTCCATGGCATCTGGTCCCACATCCAGAGCCGGGCAGCAGCAGCAACCCCAGGAGGAAGAGACTGACGAGTCAGAGGACGTGAAGACAGCGGGCCTTTTGAGGAGTAGGAAAGCAGTGTTGCCCTCTGAGATCCGCCGCAGGGAGAGGAGCACTGAGGACCCATGGAGAGGAAGAGGGGAAGAGGAGCTAGGGATGTCCAGGGTGCTGAGTCTCAGCCAGGCAAGGGAGGCTGAGGCAGTGCACCCTGCAAGAGGAGGACATAAAGGCAGAGCCAGATGGGACGAAACAGAGCACACACTGCAAGCATCAGATAGCAGGCCCAGAGAGTGTGAAAACGCCATTTATATCCACAAAGGGTTGGCTGCCACCCACATCCAGCCCAGAGTGGCACATGCAGGCCCAGGAAACTCCACCACCAACACAGCCGTGAGGCGCTCAATGTCAGATACAGGAGATCCACAAGTGCCCAGTCAGAGGAACCTGCAGCACCAGGCCCACGATCCCCGAGAGGTCAGGGAGGGTGAGGCTTTCAGTAACCGAGAGAGTCAGCATGACTCCCGGGTGTCTGTGGCCCAGCTCAGACATTCCTACATGGAGAGCACCACCACCCCACCAACCAGCCGCAGGAATGAGCTGTAGGTGCAAAGTGAAATGCTACTCACTAGCTGGCTTCTCAGGAACTCATACTGGTGCTTGTTACCTCACATCCGCTGGCTTGTGAATGACTAACAAGCAACTAAGCCTGGAGTGAAGCTAACGCCAAAGCATAGTTCTGTTGCAGAGTTTCTAATCTGTAGAGATGGCATTCATGCGTTAATCACCCTAGCTTCCTATGATTTCCTATGATCTGGTTTTTGGCGCTGTGACTTGCTTAGTTACTACCTGGAGCCTGTGAATGTGTGCATGCTTTAACCGCTAATAAATCTGCATGGTCTTCCTCATGTAATTCAAAACCAGGGGTGTGACTGAGTATTCAAACCTCCACCTCTGCTTTTAAATGTCTACATTTTTGCTACCAGCCCCTCTCTGTCTCTCCCTCACCATGCTGTATTTTCTCTTTCCTTTGGGTATTCTATCTGTTGGACCCTCTCCTTGGGTGGCCCCTCCAGTGAGCTTGAGGAGGACAGGGCACTCATGGGCTATAAGGCCCCATGGAGAGGGGAGAGGGACAGGGGGCGCAGGCCCCGGCAGTATATCTGTCCCGGGGAGAGTAGAAAGACCTCAGAGAGGTTTAGGACGCAGCCCATCACGTCTGCTGAGCGCCAGGAGACTGATAGGTACTGCTTTGGACTCAAGAATGCATGGCTGAGAGTGAAGAATGCTGGGAAATATCCATATGATCGTGCATGCCAAAGAAATCATAACATGATGTTTGTTTTGTAATATTTGATGCACAAAATTGTTGATCCCAATCAGGTTTCGATGCACTATACTGATTAATCATGAAGCATAATGTGTTTAGTGTACAGTAAATAATCCTGCAGTATATAGCAAATCCATAATCAGATTAATGTCATGAGCTGGATCATGTACACACACACAAACATGTACACTTTCTCCTTGATTTAGCCCCTCACTCTAACAACGTTAGCGAACAGGGAAGCTTAAAGGCCAAAGGTCTCTCTGATTTGGCCTTGGCAATGGTCATCACATGTGACCATACCAGAGAGGAATGAATTGCTCTTTGTTGGTAATCACTCCCTGAGACCCTGGAGCTGAACAGACTTCTGTAATGCTGTCTAATTCTCGAGCTTAGTCTGCTTTACTAGACCGTGTTTCCCCCTTTTCATTTCTTCTCCTAACACTGGCTGTCACATTTCCAGCGTAACAGAAACAACAGCATCTCGTCACCTCCTCTGATGAGCTTTCTCTCTCCTGTCTCTAACGACTCACCACCCCTTGATATTACTGAATTTATGCATTGTTGCATGGATACTTGTAGCTCTTGGTAATTTTCTTTTTCTTTTTTCTCTGTGAAGGTCCTGTGTGAGTTCAGAGTTTGCTTCCACTGAAGGTAAGTCATTTTTCACCTTAGAAGTAATGAATACACCGATTTTGTCGTAAATGGTCAGAATGCGAGTGTATTTGTTGCTAAACATAGAATCATTTGGATGAATTGCACTCAACTTTTTTTTTATTTCTTTACAAATGTGTGCTGTATGAGCACATAAAGTAAACATAAAGTTCATGAACTATTGTAACCCCTGTACACAACTGCTGGTGGAGTAATTGAATTACGCATGGCCAGCTTTAGTGGAATTATCGACATGTCTGTAGTATGTGTTTGACCAATGAGATTGCTTTTCAAGCGCTTCCTGTTGCATAATATGTGATGGCACATTTACAGCAGTAAAAGTGGTGCAGTTTTGTTTGTGGCTGATGCGTCATGTGGGGACTATGTTTTAAGTTTCATGGTGTCATTTTGACTTATGAGTTAATGCTACCAAAAGCAGACATTCACACTATATTTAGGTTCTTTTAAACAGTAAGAATGTTAACAAAAGCTGACTGGGGGACAGATAGCAGCACAGTTCTGAGTGAAATTAAATTTCATCAGTCTTGTCTTTGGAGGGGCTGAGTTGATGTCAAAAGCAGAGTTTCAGTGTGGGGCACACATTGTTATCTGAAGCTAGTCAACACTTCACCACTGAAGTGCTAAATACCTAGCTGCTACAAAAACAACATCTGGTCCAGTTGCCAATGAAAACAACATGATTGACATGATTATCTGGAGCTTTGCAGCTGCAGCCAGCCTCAAATGAATAAAATGTGGCTTTCTATCAGAGCGTCGAGAATAGACACGAGGGTGGAGGCGAAATGACTCAAATCTGCCTTCTTAATGTCTTGTGTTTTTAACAGGAAAGCACAACATTTTGAAATGGAGTTTATAGAGTCGTTACTTGCGCTCACAGTAGCATAGCAGCACAGCAGCTGAGGGCAGAACAGGCTCATCTGCTTCTTATGAGCGCACGCACTCTGCCGGGACGCTTTTTCTACAGACAGAATTAGAGGGAGCAGAGCTCTGCACAGCGGCGTCAGTCAAAGTGAATAGCTGTTTGGTGATGTCATGTCATATGCCTTGCAGAGAGTGTGTGAGTGTGTATGCAGCCATGCCTCTCACACCTGTCTGGCGCTACATAGTCTCCCCTGTGACGCCATTCGCAGGTTTTGTGGTTTATCTTTGCTCCCAGCTATAAAGCCAGATGGTTCCGGTGGTGTGTAATGATGAACATAAACATCATGATAGTGATGAATGGATTTGAAATACATTACAAATTTGTTGCTTAGAAAAAACTCCTTTTATCACAGTAGAGGGGTATTTCCGAGACGTGACAAATGTAAATCAGTTGAATCTCTGAAGAGTTGTGAATGTGCTGTCGTATATATTCCTAAAAAGTTACTGCATAGCACGATTATGCAGTGAAAAGTAAAGTAAAAACTAAAGTAAGGGTAACTGGAAGGCTGATGTTCCACCATTTAGAGTGTTTTGAAAATCAGGATTTCCCATAAAATGTTTTTTGTGGCGCGAGGATCAATAATGGGCAGCTCACAAAGACCCACCCCCCTTATTTACTGATGCTACACCTGGTTTAGGAATTGGATAAAATAAATTCTTTTAAGTTGGAACAACGTGTAAGTCGGTCAGGTCAGCACTAGTTGGACACTTGTTAATGGAGGTTGTTCTGACCATCACGTGTCTAAAGTCTTCAGTCTTCTTCCCTCTCTGCCTCGCTCTCCACAGCTGACGAAGAGAAGCTAGATGAACGAGCCAAGCTGAGCGTAGCGGCCAAACGCTCTCTCTTCAGGGTGAGCTTCAACTCTCGCCTGTTTGCCCTCTCCTTTCTGCACAGTGCATGCTGCTTTCAGACACCAAGCGTGGAGAAATGTGCTTCCAATCAAGGACACAAACATTGACACGGCCTGCTTTTTTTTTTTTTTCCTTTCTGTCTTCTCATTCCTGTGAGGATTTAGAGATGAAAACTTGGAAATACTCGTAATTTGGTTTCAGTGCAGGCATTCCAGTGGAACAAGCATTTTAATGGAGCACATTTCACTCCACATCTGTGAAAGTGACCTCAAACATGTCCTGTTGTCTCAGTTGCTTAAGCTCACTTCAGTAAATACTTTAATTTCCAAACAGCTGTGACAATTGATCTTAATGTAATCAAACCATCTGCCTTTAATAACTGTTATGCTAATGTCTTCAGCCATATGGTCATCTGCTCCAGCGGCCAATTCACTCATCAAACCCACTGTCACTCAATGCAGATATTAGCTGGTTAAAGCCTGTGCAGCCCATGTTTCATCAGTCTTTCACTTGTAACCCAGCCTCACATCAACTGAGGGAATTTATCCCAGTGGAGTTAAAGTGAGGTGAAATATTGATTTAGAATGGTTTTCCATGTTTGTCCCAATGTTTCCATTCAGGAACTAGAGAGGAGCATTGACGGCGCAGCCCCTAAAGTCCGGTCCAGGAATGCAGCGGTGGACAGGAGACTAAGACGGACACAAGACCGGTCCAGAACTCAGCCGGTCACCACTGAGGAAGTAGTCATCGCTGCCAGGTAAATCTTTGCAAGTTCCTTTGTTTTTTTCTTTTTACTTACAAATTAAATAACGATACAGTGTGTGATCTTTTATAGATGTATTTATGAGCGTCAGAGAGAACCAGGCGAGCTGTTTCCTCTTGCTTTCAGGCTTCATGCTAAGCTAAGGCGGTGTAAAGACTGCAGGCACATGTGGCCCAAAACAAAATTTTTTTGCTCATATGTGACTCAGATCTGTTTTTTTTATGACAGTGTGAACAGCACAAATCTCATGGGATCTGATCTTTTCCATCCTGATTTGATCCACTTCCATATGTGGTCCCAAATCAGATCCAGGTCTGATGCTTTCAGTCTGAACAGTCATATTGGAGCTCGTGCGACATGAACGTCACGCTCATGCCTGGACTCGTCTCTTTCTGTCTTGCTGCAAGACCGTTGGAGAATCACTGACAGATGTAGTTAAAAGTAGACCTTGACATCCTGAAATTTTGGATGAAATCTGTTGCTGTTAAGGCTTCCATGTCACGATCCCACCATCCCAGACTTCACATCCACATACATTTCTGTATATTATTATCTGTCGTTCATTGTGTTCACAGTATTGAAAATCACAGAAAATTTAGAAAATTCAACAGCAGCAACTCTTTGAGGAGACAGTATACCCAATGCTCTCTCTCTATTTATAGATATACAGTATACATATATATATATATATGTATAATCTTGTGCTTTTTGTCATTTGGGTGAATTTACCCTTTCAGTATTTGAAACTTCTACCCTTAAGCGTTATGATGCAACAACATTTTCTTATGTTGTCAACCTGACAGCTAACCCATTACATTTTCTCTCACTCTGGACGTGATTCAAAATTTCACTGTCTGTGAAAGTCTCCATGAATTCTGAAATGTTACTTTAAGCCTGCGAACATCTCTCTGAACACCTTTCTGAGCCTCCTCTTGGTTTATATTCCTCTCCCTTAGGCTGAGTTGACTGTTTTCTTCCTGGAAATCATGTGGTTTATTTCCTTCTGTCACCTGTGTGTCTTCTCTGTCACCTCTGTCTCTCTTTGTGGGACTTTGTCCCCCGTCCTTGGCTACTGTAGCGTCCCCACTCACGTTCCACGAACAGTGACCGTTCACACTGCTGTAGCACGCGTCCCCAGCCCCACCCTAGTTTGCAGCACTGTCCCGCCACACAGGTACATGGCACGGATAAGAATGCTCACGCCGAGCTGCAGTGTGTGACTAACATGATTGACATTATTGGCATAGAGTTCTTTTTCAGACTGATATTCTCACAAGTGAGTTTTTCTCTACAGGATGTGAATGGATGTCAGTTCTTAGTAGTGTGATGTCCTCATGCACAATGCCTTTTTGAGTTTTGGTGCCCTCCTGTGTGACTGCAGGAAACTACATGAATGAATTATTAAAGGCCTAAAAAGACTAGAGGGATTTTACTTAATGGCGTAGTTTGGTTTTTGATAGGCATGACTCCCTGTGAGTGTGTGTGTCTGTGTGTGTAACAACCTGTTTTTAGCGCTATATTAAACCTCGTATCGGATGTCACTGCCACATGCAGCACCACAATACTGCCTGCCATGTAGCATGCCACTTGCTAGCTTGCATGAGCTCCTCCCCTGCTCACCAGAGGTCTCCTTTTCTTCTACCTCTTTTTCTCTTGGGTGTTGTTCCCCCAGCCTGCAGGTATCCTCGCAGCACAGCGCCACCACCCAGGAGCCGGCGTGGGAGGCCAGGCAGGTGCAGGATATCCAGGAGAGCCCAGGCGTTAAGCCGGTGTCCACAATGGAGGGAAAACGCCAGAGCCAGAGCCAGAGCCAGGGCCAGGGCCAAGGACAAGGCCAGAGCCAGGGTCAGTGTCAGGGCCAGGAGGAACCTGACCTCTGCACCCTCAGCTTGGCAGAGAAGATGGCGCTGTTCAACAGACTGGCTCAGCCTCCCACCAGGGTTACCCGCACCAGAGGGGACACTCGCCATCGCAGGGCCAACGCTCGCTACCAGACACAGCCCATAACACTGGGAGATTTGGAACAGGTAGGGAAGGAGCAGGAGAATGTGCAGTTTATCCTGTAGAATAACTCAATCTTGCTGCTCGAATTTCACTAAAAGCCTGTATGTAAACTAAAATGATTCCAACCCTTTACCTTTTATTCTAATGAGAACATATTCTTGTGTCCCGAGTTTGTAAGGTTTTGGAAAGCAGAGGGATTGAACAAAGCTGTAAAGTGTCACACATATATCATTTTAAAGGAATAGCTAAATGATGCGCTCACGTGTATCATGGCCATCATGATATCTGTCTGGAGTTTTGTGACTGTGAGAATGCCAAGCAAACAGCAGACCTCAGGACCTAACTGCACCCTAAAAGCAAAGACCATGGCATATAACATTAAGAAAATATTAAGTGTATAAGAGTTTTGGGCAGGTACAGTATGAACCAATCCTGCTTTCAAAATAGACTACATGAACCATGCATTGTAGCATGTGCGTGTCTCTGCTCCAGGAGTCTTCAGACATAGACTTCAGTGATGACCAGGAGCTGTGTGACAGCCCAGTAGAGCGCCTGCAAGTAAGGTTCCTCTAAACTATCACCATGCATTTGCCTGAGACATGGAGGCTGACACACTCTTCTCAGAAATGAGCACACATTTCTGTGAACAGCACGTGCTGTATGGCATCTCGTTTCGGGCCTGTGTCCATGTTGTGTGATTTCATTCTGAATGCACAGCGCATGGCCCGGCTTCTGAGTAAGCTCTGACTCAGTTCTCATCATTCCGTTGTGTCAATAAGGAGGCTGTGGTGTGTGGATGGGTGATGCTGCAGGCCATATTTCAGCGAGGCTGTGGGCTTGAAAGATGCCTCTGGGGTGAACGAGAGGAGAACAAAAGCACTTCAGCTCCCGTTCACCACCACATGGACTGAAAGCGGCTATTTGTAATCTGCTCGTTTGAAACTGGCAACTGTTTGAGGGAGGGGAGGCATGAGAAAGAAGAGTGAGGCTGGAAGAAAAAGGAGTTGAAGGACTCTGTTTACAGAAAAGATTTTTCTCAGCACTTTTGTGGTTTCCATGGATGTTTACTGTTGCTGCTCATTTGTTACTCAGCAGAAACTCCAGGTTAGTTCCCACGCTTTTGATGTGAAGTAATGGTTATAAATTTGAAAAGTGTCTTCTGGCTACAGCTGGATGCATTGTGCGTAGGGGGGGGTTCGCTGGCATGGCTTTGTGATGTGGGCTGCAACGGACCGGCGAGATAGGCTGCCCTTTGATGCTCAGGAAGTGCAGTGAGTCAGGCAGGCAGTGATTAGTCAGCGTGATTCTCTTCATTTTGTGTGTGCGTGCGGTTTGCCCGTTCTGTTTCTCAGCCTCTTTGGCAAACTGACCCACTTCTTTCTTTGTCCGTGACTCTTTCTGCCTCCTTGTTACACAGCTTCAGAACGGCACGGGCTCTCGGTTCGAACACCTCCCGGCTTCATCCTCCTCCTCTGCTCTGAGAGCAGGAGGCACAGTCTCCACTGACCATGCCGGAGACATCCACATAACCAGAGCAGCGCCGCGGCTTGAACCCCTCCCTCCCCCCAGCTCTGACATGTCTCTGCCCCCTCGCCATCCAGACGGTCCAGCCTGCAGGTCCCAGGACTCTGTGGACCACCAGAGGCACCGAATCTTTCCCGAGGAAGAAGACAGAGCTGATCTGGGAGGAGGGAAGAGGAAACTGCCCTCTCCTCAGGGAGCGGTCAGACAGGCCGCTCTGCCCCAGCCACAGACTGGAAGAGAGAGGAGGGGGGAGGACGAGGAGGATGAGGAGGAGCAACAGTGGCTGACCAGACAGGGGGGGGCCGTGCAGAGCTCAAAGAGCCACATGCTCCAGGAGTGGCAGGAGGCGTTTCTGAGGGAGGAAGTACAGTACCCAGACCGTCAGAGGAGCAAGGCCACCAGTGGAGGTAAGACAGAAAAGAAAAGGACCTGTTTGAACCTTTATATTGGAGAACTGCTTCTTTGTTGCTCTGGATGTGAACTTTGAACATCTCTTTGACAATTTTAACAAATGACATCACTTAGAAGTGATATTCTGCTCGTTCATTCCACAGTTTGTACAATATCAAGCTTTGAGCAGATGTAAAACAACACTGGTCGCATTTTTTTTTTTCATGTAGGCTATATGAATGCACTGACAAGATCTTGTGATAAGAGAGTGTTGGATGTTAGTTTTCTTAAAGACAAAAAATGGATAGAGCTGACTAATACTGAAATGAACACCACTGTCAATTTCAGGCTGTGTGCTATTTAGCAAATTTTAGAACATTCACATACAAAATTAAGATGGTAAACATTACCATTACCTTAATGTTACCATGTTATGATGGTCATAATGTTATCATGTTAGCATTTTGCATCACATTTTCCATGTATATTATCCACAAAGAGTACAAAGCTTCTTTTTTGTGCAGTGTGCAAATTAGCAAATGCTAGCATGCTAAAAAAAATTACACCTGGTAAGTTTCACCATGTTAGCATTGTCATTACGAGCATGTGAGCGTGCTGATATTAGCATTTAGCATTTAAAGCTCTGTGTTTTGTATGTACTTTATACTCGATAGGGAGCATGGTTTTTTGGGTGGTTCTGGGTTAAACAGAAGGTCTAAATTTCAGTAAAGTGGGCTTTAAATATTTAAAGAGCAAACTGCAAGACTGACTAAACACCAGAATCAGTTCCAGTTCACAGTCAACAAGCGTTTCTCATTGAACCACACTTCCTGCGTCTGTCACAGTGTTACATACAGATTGTGGTTTCAGGCTTCCTTTATGTCTGAGCAGCAGTAACACTGATTGGCTCTGTATCAGCGTAAAGCCTGTCAGAGAGCACAGACACCAGCCAGACGATTGTTGTCGATTAGAGGGGACAGAGCAGAGCAGCTCGGACGCACAGACGCAGACAGGCAGCGGTGCCTGGACGAGCGAGCTTCAGCGTGGGTGATTTGATTACAGCTGTGGCAGGGAGGTTTGAAGCTGTGAGAGGCATCTGCGCTGCTTCTCACTGGCAGATCAGAGCCTCTTGGTGAGCATGAAAGATGTTTGCTCCCACGCCGTTTTCTTTTGCACCGTGAGAGTGATGACTGTGCTTAAATATAAAACCCTGTAGTCGCTGAATTATTGGAATATTGTGTTATTTAGAGGGGTGTATCCTAAACAGGGAATATCAGGGAGTTTCATAAATGGATCCATTCGTGCAATGTGTTTGAAATCCTTTTTCACACCTCTTTTTATTCACATAAGCCCTTCCCAAGCAGAAAAATGGTGCCATCTTAATCGTAATCCACCGTGGGAACCATGTTAACATTTCTCTAGTTGCTGTCATGCTATTGATTTTTACTCACTCCTTTGTGTGTGTTTGTCTGCTCATGCTCACAGAGCTGCCGGAGTCCACTGTGCAGGCGTCCAGAGCAGCATCTGGTTTGCCCAGGAGTGTGTGTCAGCCTCCAGCGGCAGACACACACACAGACGGCAGCGGACACACACCAGGCCCGGTTCAGCTCGAGCAGGGAGATGAGCTGAGCGATATGATGACGGCCAGACACATGTCCATCAAAGAGAGGTGAGCCCAGTGGCGTGGTCAACTCTTCATTTTAAGCTATATCAGGGCTTCATTTAATCTGAAGGACAGTTATATCAGCTTGACTTAAAATATCCTCCTTTTGCATCAGTTGGTCAGTTAGTAAAGCCAGCAGAGTTAAAGAGGAGGTAAGATGAAATTCCAGTTCATTCTTGCTTGAGTTTTAGGTTAAAGGGAGACAAGAATTGAGATAATGAGGACAAAACAGAGCAAGTTAGTGGGTTGTTAGAGTTTTTTAGCCACTGCATGGATAAGATAAAGATGGAATATTAACAGCAGAAACAGAGTAGATAGAGTGGACATTGTCCTTCATCCTGGAGTCTGAATGGTACTAAACTTAATACACGAGGCTACAAAAGTTAATTTGTTGGGCTATAGATAATAAATGTCTTTTATAATCAGAATTTCGTCAGCAATCCAGTTCTCCTGGAGGTCTCTCCCATGCTTCTGGAGTCTGGCTGGGCCTCTCCCAAAGCCACTCCTGTGATTTCTTGGCAGCGTGGTTTGGGTCGTTGTTGAAATGTAAAGCTCGAGCCCAGCCTGAGACCTGGAGCAGTCCGGAAAAGGTTTTCTCTCAGGATTACTCCTTGTTCCTTGTAGTGAGGAATGGCTTCCGTCTGGTCACTCTATCATAAAGGCCTGATTGGTGGAGTGCTGCACTGATGGTTGTGCTCCTGTGAGGTTCATCCATCTCCACAAAGTTACCTGTCTGACCGAGGCCCTTCACTCCTGATTGCTCAGTTTGGCTGGGTGACCAGATTTAGGACAGTGATCCCAAACTTCTTCCATTTGAGATCGATGGATGCTATCGTGCTGTTGTGCACTTTTTCTTGTACCCTTCCCACATCTGCATTGACGCTCTCAGATCTACAGACAGTTCTCTTGACCTCATGGCTTTTCACTCTGACATACACCATCAGCTGTGAGACCTGATATAAACAGGCCTGTACCTTTCCTAATTCAGCACAGGTGGACTCCAGTCAAGTTCTAGAAGCATCTCAGATGGATCCCTGAAAGAAATACATCTTTTTTTCATTTGCTCACATACTGTCGGTTAAGCACACTCCGTGCTTACATGTTGTCCATTATGTTTATGGTATAAAATCAGTGCAGTGCATTTTAAAAGTTAGCTTAGCTTAGCTTTAACTTCACCTTTAATTGAAGCTCAGCGTAGGATTCCCCGACAAATGAAATGATTACATAAGTGTAGTTATGTCACATTGTGTCAACAAGCTCAGTCTGCTGGTAGATTGATTGATGACATAATGGAAGTGCATGTTAACTAGGGTTAAACGGCGTACGTTGCCTGTTCTAGTCCGCTTGTACTTTCCATCACATGTCATTCTTTCACCGTGTCTGCGCGTCTGTGAGTCTTTTCAAAGGATTTTCCTGCAGGCAGGATCTGCATCCCAGCTGCAGCTGGTGACATCTATTCAGTGTTACTTTCATCCTGTTATTTGGAGCCCCCGGGGCAAAACAGGGCTTCCCCTCACTGGGTCACAGAGGGCTGGTTGTGAGAGGGGCGGAGGGCACTGCCAACACCCTGACCCCTCTATTATGGGTTTTGCTGCTCCCTACTCACACATGAGAGCTCAATAATTGAATCTCTGTTCTTGTCACACTACACTTCAGTTTGTGATGTTATCATCCTCCATGTGCTTCATGTGTCATCCTAGCTTCTCTCATTTAAAAGCTGCTACATCCAACCAGTGATTTAAAGATAGTATTTGTCACATAGACCACTTCCCTCAGTGTTGGGCCGACGTTTGCTGTAGCCAAATGGTACCGTTTTTTATTGCTGTGTGTCAAATACTCCCTCAGCCTGGTTACACTGACTGACATCTCTAAGTGATCTTTATGTCTAATTGTACTTCAGCTGTCAGCAGCCTGTTTATCCATGAACCAGAGCTTCACAGTATTTCTGACTGCGGCTGCTAAGCGGCACGCTGTCTGCCTCTGCTTAGTGTCCGCTGCCTTCAGTGTAAACAGTCCCGTAGATGAAACTAAAGACAGATGTAGATGAGACAGGGAAGACGGTGTCTGCTATCGTCACTGTAAACAGTCCTGTAGATGAGACGTGGCAACGTCCCTGTTTCTTGTTGGCCTCAGTGTTGTGACAAGTTGAGTTAAATTTATTTTAACAAGTGCTAACCTTGCGGTAACCTCGTGCAAAAGGGCTGTCTGTCATCTTTCATGTGCTCTTGTATGTGTCCCCTGTTTCTCAGTGACACTATGTAATTGGAAAATAAATGAATGAATAAATAACAAGTCAACACGTTTGTTTTTCAGACATCTTTTTGGTTTTGAGCCATGACAGTTAACGTTTGAGTCAGATCCAGCGTTATCTGAGCTGTGTTTTCTCATTTAACGCCTCAGTCTTTCCCTCCCTCTTGCTCTGTCTCACCCCTTAGGGTTGCTTTGTTAAAGAAGAGCGGCGAGCAGGACTGGAGGAACAGGATCAATAGGAAGCAGGATGTGGTGAAGGCTGTCGCGGCTGAACAGCAGGCTCAGCTCTGGGAGGTGGAGCAGAGCCTCATGACGAAGGTAACAACCTGACCTGCACACTCACTGCTCAGGCGGTCTGTGGCTGCTCTGTCTATCATGTGTGTTACATTATGCTTTTCACGCCGCTCTGACTGTATGCTCCGTTCATGTCATGTTTCAAAGATGTGTCCCGTTTGATGTACTTCCTACAAAACTTCAAAACAAGTTCAAACACACAAACACCTTCAGGGAACTGCTTTTAACCGTCACTCCGTCGCTTTGTGCCCTTGAGCCTTGAAGGCAGCGCTCATGCAGTGCTGTGACATGCCACCGAGGCTCCAGTCATTCCATTCTTTTTATCCACATTTTGACAGCAGGCATTTCCTGTATCAGCCGCCGAAGTCGGGCTGTTTAGTAAACAGATTCTGGAGATGTTTTTGATCATTTGCTGATATGTAATTCTAGAGTCAGGAATGTCAGAGGGATGACAGCCAGTGAATCAGTTTTGCAGCAGAAACCTGCACATGGTAACAGTTTTGGATATCTCTAAACAGAGAGGTTGTATTTTGTCCATGTGTGTGTCTTTTGATCTCTTTGTCTCTGTCCTCTGTTCTGTCTCATAAACAGCTGTTGTGTGTTTTTGTGCTTGGACTGTAAGAGTTAATCTGTTTTTATTTGATTGATGGCAGTAAAATAGATACCATTGTGTCTGGATCAGTTGCACATTATTGCATGGTGAATGTTCTCACTCCATGGATAAAGAAGTGTATCGCTGCTGATATGAAAATGAAATCATTTCATTCAATTAAAAAGTCATTTTTAACTTTTGCAGGACATCATCTGTATACAAATGGAAAATGAAATTTCAATTTGATGGAATGATTTCATTTTGAACATTTTCAGCCATTCATAGTTTCATTTCAATCTAGAATATCTGTTGCATATTTGTTCCAGTCGTTTTGGTTAGAGATCAGAGCACATTAAGATGAATTTGAAAGCCTGATTTTGTGTAAAGTACACACACATTGAGATGTAAAGTTTTCTCCTCAGTGAAATGTGAATTAGTTTGGCAGAGTCAGTGACAGGAATGACTAACTGTCCTCTGTAATGTAGCCTCTGTGTTTCGTCTTGCCTGGCTCCAGCTTTTCTCTCCTCTGACATGCATGTTAATGTAACCTTTCATTCTTCTCTTTGCCTTTGTCTCTGTCTGCATGTCCTTTACCTTTAACATAAAATAAACCTCATTTCATCCTCTGCATGTGGACTGGGTTTCTGTGTTGGCATCCTCTGTTTGTTTTTGAAGGGAGGGTAAGGGCGGGACTGTACCTCTCTGTTTAGACATATTCACAAAAGCTACCATCCTCATCAGCTGAGGCTGTTTGTGTTTCCAGCTGCTTATCAGGGTTTGTTCAGCTCGGCTCGACAGCTCTGCCCGTGCATATTCTCACTTCAGGTTTTTAGTTTATTTCATGTCAGGAAGAGTTTTGTTTTTAATGATCTGATGCTGTCGGGAATAATCTGCCATGCTGTGTTGAACTGCCTTTTCTCAGCGTTTTCCACAAAAAGCATGATATTTTAATCATGTCAGGAGAAAAGACTTTTGAATCAAGTTCAAGTGATAGCTAAGTAGCAGTCAAGAGGAAGGGCAGTTGATGTTGTTCATCTTGTTTTCACCCTCCTATTCACCAGTCAGTGAACACAACTCAGCCAATTTCCTATCTTAGATCAAAGAAGAGCAGCACTTAAGATCAGGCAGATAGAAAACTCAGAGCAGAGCAAACAAAGACTCCCACTGTGTTCCAACCCTGGATGAAAGTTTTTATTGCACCATATGCATACACACTGTAGTCCTGACATTTCCACAGAAGTACATAGGTAGCTACTCAAAGTTCCTTAAAAGAGCAGGGCTTCAGAAAATGTTGCATCACACAAGTCCCTTCAGGATTTATGGATGATCATGTGATTTGGCCATGATCTGGATTTCGGGACAACAGACCTTTCAGAAAACATGTCCCTTCTCTCCTGCGGCCGCATGTCTGTAGGACGATGAAGCACTGATGATGATCGATGAGTTTGCTGTGTCCGACCAGCTGTGGGTAAGGCCAGCGTTCAGGGCCAAAATCACACACACACACACACACTGCAGGGGTATTTATCAAGTGTACTTAAATTGGATTGGATTAATGATCTAAATTCTACGCCCTTATCTGCATTTCCTGGCTGCTAACACACTCTCTTGGTAAATACATCCTGGGTGTAAGACATCCACACTTCTGTGTGTGTGTCTGTGTGTGTATTTGGTGGTGGTACTCTCTGTGAGTGTTTCCCTTTGCAGTCATGGTGATGGTGTTGTACTCACGGTGTGTGCTTCTCTAATTCATCCCACGTCTGGCTTCAGAATTTTGGAATTCTCTTCCAGTCTCTCTCACTGTGGATGTGTTTTCTGCGTGTCCGCTGTGTGTTTAAAGTTTGACATTTGGTCTTTATTTGTCTCAACAAAGCTTTTCTACATATATTTATTGGTAACATGAGGTATGTATGAAAGCTGGAGTAGGGCTCTCGTCCTTGCTCCATCCTGCTCCAAAAGACCGAAACTGTTGTTGACATTAAATTGAAACAGTTTGGCTTCTCCTCTGCTTTACCTCCTGTTTCCTCTGCATTCCAGCTGCTCAGGACTGTATTCACCACTTAGGTCATGTCCTTGGCAATAGTAATGTGAAGAAGAGTTTACATTCTAATAACATAAATATTATGCATGTTTTTTTTTAAGGCTGATTGAAATCCAAACTAAAAATCCTAAAATTTGAATTTTTAGGCAAAAAAAACTATTGAATTAAAGCTGCGCTAATTAATATTTTTCTATTAAAAATTGATCAAATGACTATGTATCATGTGATTGGGGTCACTCGCACTGACAAACACAGAGAAAATTTTCAACCAACAATTTTCAACAGCATTAAACAACAGGCAAAGTTAGCAACTAGCTGGTGATCATAGAGAAGAAGCTAAAGAGCGACGTACAGTGATTTCACTCAGGAGTTACAGAAGAGTGAATACTGGACTCCAAACAGATACTAATGTTTCTGGATATTCAATAGACATTGCTTGCTTTGTTACCATAACCACTAAATAAACTGGTAGTATGTCAACGTTGTGTTTGCTGCTTGTTCACTGCATACCGGACATGACAATTTAATTAATACTGGGGTTAAGTAAAAGGGATTTTTTACTTTCCAGCCAGATTACACACCTGGCAGGATAAAGAACGCTTTAAAGCAACATAAGGACCATAATAAAAACCCTAATGTAGGGTAATAATGTTTGAAGTAAATGTAATGAAAAGGCTGAATTGTGATTTTTGAAGGTCAGTGATTTGGTATTTCACCCTCATAAAATCGGGGGATTTGCAAAAGAGAGGTTAAAAACAGAAAATTCAAAGTTGCAGCATCAGAGAGTGAGACACCTGACTTTTGGTTCCTAGCAAGGGTAAAGCTCCAAAAACACTGGATCCTACACTGCCCAGAATGCATTGCCCCCCCCCCCCCCCCCCCCCCCCCCCCGTCTGTTGCACAGGCTTTCTGTTGTATATTTTTAATCTCCAAACCCAAGCTGAGGTACCCTGATGATCACTATCACATCATCAGGGTTACTGACAGTTTTCACAGGCTGCCCAGTGTTATCTTTTCTAATAAAGTGATCTTCTTGAGTGTATCTCATGCCCCTTTAATACTAGCACAGTTTTTTGAGTAAGTGGGGTTCTGCAGGGAATTCAGACCCCATGAGCTCAGTATTTCTAAAAACCTGGCTAAGGTCCTGCAGCTGCTGCATACTTGATGATGCCGTGTGTGTGTCTCTATAGGAGCCGGTCTTTGCCTCTACTCTCTCTCTTCCTCCTGAGCCTCCTTTCTTTACTTCTTCCCCTGATGAGTCAGCCGGCCAGGTAGGAGGTTGCATCTCCCCTTGCTGCATGCATTGCTTGCCCTTTTTATTTGCTTCCCTGCCTACTTCACTGAGCTCTGTAATCCATACCAAATCACACACCCCATAGTTTTAACATGCAACTTAACATGCAAATCAATGATGGAGCAGATCTGTGAAATACCCTGTGCAGGGAGTGAAGCTTTTCAGAATGCTTGTCGGCCATACCCGTGTGGTTATTTGGCACTGCATTGTGTGACATTACAAGTCCTTTCATCCTAAACCTGCATCACAGCAATCGTCCATAATGATCAGTGGTGCTCTGCAGTCCTTCACAGCCACCCTGCTCCTGCTTCATGCCACCCAGTGTTCATGGCCGTCCCAAAGCTTTGTCACTTTACCAAGGAAGTCAGCATGGCAGTCCCTGTAGCTTCGAATGCCTGTGCAGAGCTTGGGAGATTTTCAATCATCTTTTCATCCTTATCTCTAAATCCTCATCCTTTCTTACCTTCCTCATCCATCCCTCTGGTTGTGAAGGCCACCAGATCCCCCAGACCCATGCAGGTGGATGAGAGACACCCCTGGAGACGGAAGGTGACCTTGTCAATACTGTATGCCGTGCTCTGGCAAATCCCCAAAATCCCTAGTTGGCCGCCTTTGCGTGTACACACACATAAAATAGAAGTAACATTGCTGGAGTTATGTTATAGTCAGTCGTGTTCTTTGTCTTCACTTTGTTAATGGACATTTCTTTCATTTTAACTTTGTCAGTGATGTTGAAACTTCTTTAAAGGCGTGTGCATCCAGCAGATAAGAAAGAAAATCGACCATTTTCCTTGGTCCTTTGTTGGTGAACAGCTTGTTTTCACTGTGAGGCAGAGATTCATGTATGTCTTGTACATTAGTTACCCCCCTTTGGTGTACTTGCTTTGCTCTGCTACTTTGTCTGTTTGATGTTATCCTTGCTGTTTAATAAAAAAAAGCACGTGGCAGTGTAAGATGCAGTCTTTTTGGTGGTGTAGGTTTCCTTTTGCTGTAGTGTGACCACATACTTCCAAAGAAGCTATAATGAAGCCTGATAGCTATAAAGTTTTTTTTTTTGTTCCTTCTGTCCAAGTCCAAGTGCCCAAGTCATTCCAGGAAAATTCTAACAAAAGTTTTATTAAAACTGGTTCCTGGAATGCATCGAACATCACAACCTGGTGATATATTACAGTGCACAAGTACCCTGAAGTGGGTTATTCTGTTAACTTTCAGTCCATCAGCAGTGTTCATTCGAACTGACAGTAACTTCTCTCTCTTTTCTTAGAGAATAGCTGAGGCTGAGATGGAGTGTCAGAGCATCGATGCTCACATGTCCATTCAGGAGAGGAAACAGCTGATCGTGGCCCAAGAGGAGGCCTGGAAGACCAAAGGCCATGGAGCCGCCAATGACTCCACCCAGTTCACTGTGGCTGCACGCATGGTGAAGAAAGGTCAGAGGGCATCATTGTGATGAGAAACTGAACACAAACACTTTCTCTACAATCCTCTTTCTCTCTCAGAAGTTTTGCACACATGCTGAATAGTATTGAGTCATTAAACCACAGAGAGCTACATCCTCAGCTCAGTCTCAGCTCTCTGCCCTGAGTCCTCCAAAGCCCTCGTCTCAGTGAGTAATTGGAGGGAAAATTACTCTGCTTTTCCTTCCGTCAGGTCCAGACTCACCAGGCCAGAGTAGCTGCTGAGAGGCTCAGGCAGAAAGTGATTTTAAGGTTGGAGATATTCCCCGTTAGCTCCAGACTCCCACTGCCAGTGGGGGCAGCTTCTGGAAGGTTTCGTTTGGGTTTTGGCCAAATTGTAGCTAATGGAGATTGGCATAAAAAAGATTAGCATCAGAAATTTTTTCCCTCAACCAGCTCTGAAGGCATTTGAGACAGTTCCTCTGTAGCTTTGGCCACCTTTGAGACGAGTGATTGTTTAATACGTCAAGACTGCATCGCTCCAACAGAAGGGGATCTTTACTACTGCTACACATCATTCCTCAGTCGCATTTTGTTTTGACGGACACAATGCTAGCCTATTTCCCAGCACTCATACACTGGAAAAGGTCATGATGCAGCAAAAATGAATAAAACTCTCTATAGCAAAGGGGGAAACAAGGTACCTCTTGTTAGTCAACCTGCTGTGTGTCATTGTTCTTTCACCTCTATTCAGTTTTGACAAATTGTGATTCAAACAAAGAACGTTTTCCCATGTGAAGATGAGAGAAACAAACTTAGCTAGCGAGACAGCTTCCCTCCAAAATATGACATTATGTCATTGACGAATATTCATGAAAACATAACTTATATTTAATCCGATTATTAAATGGCAGAGTAGAAGATGAGCTAATCTCCAAAAGTCATGAAGTTAAAGCTGAAACATTCTTTTCAAAACTTCTGAGTGAATAAAGGGGAAGGAGGACCACAGAAAAGTTTGGGCACCCCAAGAGATTTGAGCTCTCAGATAAGTTTTACCAACATCTTTGACCTTAATTAACTTATTAGGTTTATTCACAGTCATCATGGAAAGGCCAAGTGATACAAAATTCAAAGCTTTGTAAATACTGTGACTCTTCAAACCTTGTTCCAAGAAGCCGCAGCCATGAGCTCTTCTAAGCACGCTAGCAGTCTGAAAATTAAATACTGATGCCCAGAAAGCAGTAGCAGGCTATAAGAAGTAAGCAAAGTTTTTTTTCAAGTAGCTGTTTCTTCAGTTAGTAATTTAATTAAGGAATGGCAGTTAACAGGAACAGTGGAAGTCAAGTTCGAGGTCTGGAGAACTGCTCAAAGGATCTCTAGAAAGGCAAATCAAATCCTCCTGTTTCACTGCAAGAGACTTGCATGAAGCTTTAGTTGACTCTGGAGTGGTGGTGCACTGTTCTACTGTCAGGCGACACCTGCACAAATATAACCTTCATGGAAGAGTCATCAGAAGAAAGCCTGTCCTGTGTCCTCACCTCCAAATTCAGTGTCAAAGGTTTGCACAGGAACATTTATCAAGTCTGGTGCATTTTGGAAATAAGTCCTGTTCACTGATGAAGTGAGAATAGAACTTTTTGGCTGCAATGAGAAAAGACATGTTTAGGGGGAAAAAAAGGGTGCAGAATTTCACCTCTTCAGCTGTTAAGTGTTGGATGGCATCGATCATGGTTTGGGCTTTTGTTGGAGCCAGTGGACAAAGAACATTTAACAGACAGTAGGAAGAATGGATTCAATTAAATACTAGCAAATTTTGGAAGCAAACATCACACCGTCTGTAAAAGATCTGAAGATGAAAAGAGTATGGCCTCTATAGCAGGATAATGATCCTAAACACACCTCAAAATCCACAATGGACTGCCTCAGCAAGGTGCAAGATAAAGGTTTTGCCACGGCCCTCACAGTCCCCTGACGTAAACATCACCGAAAATGTGTGGACAGACCTCACAACAGCAGTGCATGCAAGACAGCCCAAGAATCTCAAAGAACTAGAAACATTTTTCTGGAGGAATCTCCCAAATAAGAACTGAAAGACCCTTAGCTGACGACAAAAAGCCTTTACCAGCTGTGATCCTTGCCAAAGGGGGTGTTACTGACTGACGGCTACTGACTGACTGTAGTACTGACAATGAAGGGTGCCCAAACTGTGATTCTGAAACCATAAAAGAGGGAACTAAAAAAGAAACCAGTCTAAAATATGAGAAAAGTGTGGCATCTTTAACTTGATGCCTTTTGGAAATCATGTCATATTTTGCTCATTTTAACTGTTCACAGTGCTTCATGATACATAGTATATGGAAACGCCTACATTTTGATTATATCTCACTGTATATGCTCCTCAACATTAGCTGGCAGTGAGCAAAGTGTTTTCAAGTATGCCTTTTAACAGTAAATGACCCGGTCTGTGGTGTAAAGTGAACCAGTGTTCTGGTAAATTCATATGGTTTTTCACAAATTGTACTGTACATGCCATACCAGGTGTAGAGCACAATAAACATGTGATGTTTTGTGGGTCATAGAAGCTCATGCCTGTCTGTGTTCGTACAACAGGGCTGGCCACCCCCTCAGCTCTCCAATCTCAAGCGTCATCCAAACCCAAGAGCAGCAGCCCTGCCATCTCCAAACCACTGGAAGGTCAGTTTTACCTTTGTGTTCCTCTCTGTCCACATTTCATGCTTCTTCTCTGCGTCCTACACTGTGGTATCCTCTGGTCAGCTGTTACGTCACACTCCTGTCATGTGGAGTCAGTTTAATTCATTTAGAAAGGTTAATGAAGACTGGAGGCCTCAGCTGCTACTCCAATCTGATTTAGGCTTAATGACAGGACCTACATCCTGATCTGTCACCTGACACACATTTTCCAAGACGGTTTCATGCATACAGTTAATGAACTGAAATGTCTTTAACTTAAATGGGTGGATACCTGTATAATATGATGATCTGAGCTTGTCCACTCGTGCTAAATGTAGACATTTTGAAATGACTCTGGGTCTGATCTCATTTGAACACAGTGTGATTCATTGTCTTTGCTTCTTTTTCAAAAGACATGGAGGAGATGTCTGATAACGAAGGTGTATTCTCTTTATTTTTGATGTTGTACTGAATGCAATGCCCATCATCATCACCAAAACCACAAATGTCATCGATACAAATGTGGCTGGTGTTGCCGTGAGACTTCTATTATGCTTTGAAAGCCTAATAGAAAATGCTGTTTCCATTTGTGCATGAGTCTGACATGCAGAAGAATTCATATTAAGTGGCTGTTGAAGATGGGGTGAGTCATGCTGGAGGAAGATGTCTCCTCATGGTCCGCTGGCTGTCTGCTCTGTGTGTACTCTGCAAAAATAAAAATCAGTTTTTTGAACTGAGCTCTGGTTCTGTAAATTAGAAAGAAAGTAGGCCGGACCAAGCTACACAGCATTATTCTAGCCAATCAGCAACAGGTGGCACAAGATGAGACATGGGGAGCGGGGGGGTAAATCTGGCATGCTAACATGTAAATGTGAAGAAGGAGAGATGGAAACATCAGTCTTTCTACAGAACGACTCGTCCCACCTTCAACTGTTGGTAAAATGCTTGTGACTGACATCTGTGGCAGTGAATAAACATGTTCAGATGAACTTCATTGAGTCTGTATGCAACTGTTCATACTCAGTCATTGCTCAGAGTCAACAGTAAGCATCAATGGTGACGAATGTGACTGAACAACAGAACCTCAGACTGCCTGCCTCTTCAGAGATGGATCTTTGCTTAGATCATACACAGTAAATTTAAGGCTCTAACAGCTGTGTGTGTGTGTGTGTGTGTGTGTGTGTGTGTGTGTGTGTGTGTGTGTGTGTGTGTGTGTGTGTGTGCGCGCAGAGATCAAGGCCGTCCCAGACCTGAACCTGGAGTCGGACATGAAGCTGGATAAACTGGAGTCATTCCTTGGCAAGCTGAACAGCAAAGGTCAGTCTTGTTCGGCACTGGGTGTAGAGTCAGGCCTGTCACACTGTTGGAAAAATACAGTCAATTATCCATTCACAAAAAGTTCTTCATCTCATTCCTCATCTCATATGATGTAGAACTGAGGCCAAACTTCATGCATAAAATGCAGCATTCTCTGTCTGTTTCTCTGTAAGTCATCTGGGGTGAGAGAATCTATTAGTGTTTTTTCCAGATACATATTACATTAATTTCATAGCTAAATTAATGTTTAATGTTATTCAACGTGAGACCAACATTTTAAATTGCAAGTGTCAGAGTCACTAAAAAGTCACAACAGCAGTCTTACCAGGACAGACATTGAATTAAAGGCACTCGCATTAATGTAAAGTCTGCCACAGCACAAGGTTAAATATGCACAGAGAGATTAAATGTCTTGTTCAGCCTTCTTTAGAGCACTGTCATGAAAAGATTAATTATCATCTCTTATGCACAAAGAAAGTAAATCAGCTTAATAAACCATGAAACACTGTGAATGAACCAGATTTAAGTTGTTGAGGAGATTGCTTTCATCTCACTAAAATAGTTTTCCCCTTGTGCTGTGAGGCAAAAAAGATGTTTTTTTAAAATCCCAACAACCTTCTGACAACTTTTCCATACACTTTGTGAGCACACAGGGATGAAACTAGAGTCCCAACTTAATATTTTGAAGTTTAATGATGGAATATCAACTCTCAGATTCCAAAAATCATGCAGTCATCGCAGCACTTTCTTTAATAGTCTTCTCAGGTCTGAATAAAGCCTGTATAGAACATTTATGGAAAAGACTCCTCTGTCTGAATGACTAGAAGGGATGGCAATAAGTCCAGTCATGTGTAATGATTGCTGGGCATAGTAAACATGCATTGAGTGGCTTTCCTGTCAGAAATTGCACCACAAGTGGGGCGTCATGGTGAAGCTGGTTAGCAAACACTATGATCACAACATGCCCGGTTCAGTCTCTCTTTCTCTCGCTCTCTCTCTCCATAGTCACATCTCTACTGTCCACTTTTTAAAAAGGCATATAATGCTCCCCCCAAAAAATGTACATAAATAAATAGAAAAGTAGGCCAAACACACTGAAAAGAAGAACTACAACAAACTATCAACTCATGTATGTGTTTACAGCGCAGCCAAACAAAATGTGGACCGAGAGGATTCATCATGTCACTTTGTTTAGTAACAACAGTCAATGAACGGCGAAGCTTCCACAAGTCCAGTGCGTGCATATGTCATTTCCCGGGACTCCTTTGTGCATTTGTAGGCAATTTCAGTTGTGTGCAAGAGAAGATGCAGCTTGCCATTAACACAGAAATCTCCCATTTAGAGAGGCCAGAAATGCTACTAGATAGTATCAAAAATGGTGTTCGATATCATGAAAGTCTGCGTGATTGTAATGTAAAAGAGCCTTAATGCGCGCATAGAAGTGTGTCTTTTGATAGATTTATGTAATGTTTTCTTCATGAAAAAAAGCTGCTATGTAAATTTGATGTTTATTTCTAAATATATAAATAAAAAAAGCACATCATACAGCATTCATTAGCAAAACATGAGCACAGCAATGCATGCACAGGCTCTTGTCTCAAGCAGAATAAATGAATTCTGGATGTTGTATGACTCAGCCTTTTTTTGTCCCTCATCAGTGTCTGGACTGCCAGAAGCCACCATCACAGTTACAGAGAAGAAAGTAAAGGAAGTGATGACCCTTGAAGATGAAACATTTTCCAAGTTCTACCGCCAAGTGGAGGAGCTCCCCGCCCTTACTAACAAGGTGGAGATAGACGACGACTTTGATGCCATCTTCGGCCCCCAGGTGCCAAAGTAAGTGCTTACTGCCAGAGATCATTTTGAAGGAACAACCCAAACTAAATCATCACTGTCAGACCTCATTTTTCCCTGCTGACCTCTGACCTCTCCTCAGGCTGACCTCGGAGATGGTGCAGCACAAGCGAGCGGTGCGCCCCGCTCGTAACGTCCGGGCGTCTAGGAACCCTCTGAAGATGCTGGCTGCCAGGGAGGACATCAGACACGAGTACACAGAGCAGAGACTGAACATCGGCCTGCTGGAGAGCAAGAGGATGAAGGCTGAGAAGAGTGAGTGAGGATGGATGAGGAGCTGGAAAGATGCATGAGACCAAAACACTCAGGGATACAACATGTGACAGCTTTAAATTTGCACAATAAAGCCAAATATAATACTTAAATACATTTAATGAATCTTGTTTTCAAGAGAAATCTGTACACTATTGAATTTGGTCCAGTTTGTATAGTAGTAGGCATCAAATTGTTCTCAGTAATGAGTGTCCAGTCTTGGACAGTCACATAGGAATGTCATATTCTAAATAAAATGCAGTGCATGCTCGTGTGTGATCTTGTCCTCCCCCTCATGTCAGACTGTGCTGTGTTGTGAAAAGTCGCTGCATGAGCTTTTATAGATACGTCCCTGCTGAAATGCAGTGTCAAAACACATCTTGTAATTGTTGTAATCAGCATGTGCAATAAATGTCTGCTTCTGTCATGTCTCTATAATATTGGCAAAAAGATGCATTCACCTAATCACAATCAGTGTTTGAAACAAAGGCTCCCGCTTCCAATGCAACATTAGACAGAGCAACACGTCTCAATGTCAGATAGAAAACCAATCATCACTGTGTTATAGTGTGGAAATGATCTCTCCATACTGTGAGTTAACCCAGTCAAGCTATGGGACACATGCTGACCTATATCTGGGACTGGGGTCAGTTTCCTGTCATTGTACAGGTCAGTCCTGAAAAGCTCAGTGTTGTTTTGGAGCTGGATGCAAAGCTGATGTCATGTTCCTCCCATAACTCCCTGCTTCATCTTCTCCGCCAGCAATAAAAACACTTAAACTGTCTGGAGTGCTTTATGTTTGTTGCGGTCATGTAAAGACCTTTGGTGTCAGGCATGAAAGGTCACGTTGTCTCATCTCTGTGTGTATAGGGGCTGAACGTAACGACTGCTGTGTGTTATGTCTGTTTCTTTCCGCCTCATGTCTCCTCTGCTCTGTTCTGTTCACTGCAGTGAATAAGAACTCTGGTTTTTCTGATGTGGCTCTTGCCGGTCTGGCCAGCAAGGAGAACTTCAGTAATGTCAACCTGCGCAGTGTCAACATCTCCGAGCAGATGTCCAACAACAGTGCTGTGCCTTACAAGAAACTCATGCTGTTACAGGTCAAAGGTCAGTTGAGTGAACAGGAACACCTGCACTCACAAGAGGGTCGTTTTTTATTTTTGTCTTTTTAGTTTAACTGCACCATAATTCCATCATCTATCTTATACTGTCAGTTGTCATCTTGCCCATATTTCTGCTGGTTTTTACACTGTTTTCAGAAATGTATTATCAGTAGTACTTAGTAAAACAGTCAACACGTCTAGATCTGATTCCATGTTTTAAGTGAACACCCATGATGCATTCTGTCACAGGGGATTTAAACCCTGGCCCTTCTTGCTGTTAACTTAAGTTTTAACCCCCCTGCTGTCTCTTCAACATTAAAGAAATTAGAGGAATTACAAGTAGAGAGTGAAATCAGAACAAAACATAAGGCTGTTAAAAAGAAGATCATGTGCTGTTTTCTAACTAAAAACCAGGCTAGCTTTTATTTTCTGTGTTCATTGTAGGTCATGCTGTGTATAATGGTGTCTTACGTATCAGCCTGTTGTATTCTGCCAGCAGTCTACAGGCATGGTAGCAGCTCTGTGAGGCTATAATTAGGCACGGTAGTGCTATGAGCTAAATGCTAACATCAGCATGCTAACATGCTTATGTTAACAGGTATGTTTCCTATGTTCATCATCTCGGTTATTCTTGTGAGCAGAAAGCTGTGTTAGTTTTGCAGGTATTTAATAATAAACCAAAGTGTTGGACCAGTGTAAAGGTGAACCTGATGATGAAGAGTGTCATCAAGTGCATTGTCATCACTGGAGTTCCAGTCTTTGGGAATAAAAATACACATGCTGTTCAGAATTCAGAGTTCAAAATTCACCACACCTCAAAATAAATTACTTTTTCTTTTTTGTTTTTTAACTCACAGTTTGGTCAGAACTCATCCTACTCAACTTTCTGAACCAGAACCCACCATCTGGGAACCTGGGAAGGCTTACAGCAGGGACTGTAGCCATATGTCAGACAGCCCCTCTAATAGAGGGATGAGGGCTGTGTGCTGGGCAACTGTAGCTGTAGTACAGATTTGTCCTGAGAGGGTGCAGAGGCCATCATGTCATATCAAGGTGCTCTGTGAAAGCACAGTCCTTACAAAAGTAAAACTGAGGGCAGCCTCCTTGAATGGGATGTCGTGTGTGTACTATGCAAACAGTCCAAAAATATCTATGTGCGTATTCCTAATCATTTAAATTTGTTTGTTTGTTTTGTGGAGACATATCTGTAGAGCCTGTGGGGCATCGTCTTTACCAGCATTTACATTCAGCTGTTTAAGAGGATAGGAAAATAAATAGCGACTGTTTGAGACAAAGCTTTGGAGGATACTGCTTCAAGGGTGTCCTTTCCAGAGGATATCTAAAATGGGAGATGAGAGTTGGTCTATTTCGGTGTCTTTGCACCTCCTCCACTCGTCTGCCGGTGACAGCTGTGGCTCTAAATCATTCTCCCCAGGTCACCTCACACTATCCTGGGCTGATCCTCTCCCCCAAACCTTACTGTCTGTAATCCAGAGCAAATCCACCACGTCGGGGGGTACCGTGGTGTTAGGAGGTTAGCTGTCCTAACCCTGACCGTGTTGAGAGTGGTGCTTTAGAATAACCTCTGCTGGTTTCTGCTTGGATCACCTGAAGGGCCAATAGGATCGCAAGTCACTGAGGCCCCCTATGACTTATACATATCTATGGTTTGATGGAGAGTACATTCTGTCATGGCTGCTTTAATTGGCTGGAAAGAGAGGTTTTTAATAGGAGGGGGGAGGGGAGTTGACAAGGCTGCAAGCATATACATGTGCATACATGAACAGGGTCATATAGTGGCACAGTGTTGCCCCACAACCAGAGTGTGATAATCTAGGCAGGCTAACAATGATAATTGGAGCTGTCACTGATAAGCCACCTGTCTGCGTGTGTGTTTTTTGTTTTTTTCCTGTCTGTGTATCTCCAGGCCGACGGCACGTCCAGACCAGGCTAGTGGAGCCCAGAGCGTCCTCCCTGAACAGTGGGGACTGTTTCCTGCTCATCACACCACATCACTGCTTCGTCTGGACAGGAGAGTTCGCCAACGTCATCGAGAAGAACAAGGTCTGCCGTCCGAGCGCTGCAAAATAACCTAAAAGATGAGAAAACAAGCTAGATTTGGTGGACTTTCAGCCTTATCAACACAAGTGGAGTCAGGGTGCTGTTATGTAGGGCAGACTTCACATGCAGGATGTAAACACGGCCGTGGGAGGAAGCAACAGTGGCACAGACAGCACAGGAAGAAGTGTGTGTGTGGTGACAGAAAGGAAAGGGGTGTGTGTGTCTGTGTGTGTGTGTATGGGTGAGTGAGAGACTGGGGGTTGTTGCAGGAAATGGACACAGAACAAGGTTATTGTTTAAAGCCTAGACTGGTCTGCTGACCTTTGATTGGCTGAACAAAACACTGACCTCAACTGGACAAAAAGGAAGGCTCTGAGTCGTGGCCCAGTTTATTTATGAGGGGCTATTCGAATTCAGTTCATCGAATTTCAGACATTTTGACGAATTGACTTGAAACTTCTCCCCCCAAAATGACAAAGTTTTATAAAATGAACCTAAAAAATGTGTGTATTTGTTCCTCATTGTGTTAAATTTGTCTGATATTTTCTTGACAGAACTCATCAGTATAACGTAATAAAAGTTTTTCTCCTGTCATTCAGGCTTCAGAGCTAGCAAACTTCATCCAGAGCAAGAGAGATTTGGGTTGCCGTGCTAACCATGTGCAGGTCATCGAGGAGGGCGTCAGCACGCACAGCCATGCCGCAAAGGATTTTTGGAAGATTCTGGGAGGGCAGTCGAGTTTTCAGTGTAAGCATTCATATCTGACAGAAACCCTTAAAACCCTGAGGCCTTGACGTGCAAGCTGATGTCTTTGTTCCTGTAGCTGCAGGGACACCAGACGAAGACGAGCTGTATGAGGGAGCCATTGTGGAGACAAACTGTATTTACCGCCTGATGGATGACAAACTGGTTCCAGATGATGATTTTTGGGCCAAGATGCCCCGATGTTCCCTGCTCAACCCCAAGGAGGTCAGACACCCTGGCATGTCTGAACATGCTGGAAACGTTTATCTTGAATGTATCAAGCTGCAGCCACATCTTCTGCATGTTTTTAACACAGGGATTTAAAGCCACTGTGTGTAGGAGACAGCAAAATAAACCCTGTTTGTGTTTCTGTGCAGGTTTTGGTGTTTGACTTTGGCAGTGAGATGTACATATGGCATGGAAAGGAAGTGACGCTGGCACAGAGGAAGGTGGCTTTCCAGCTGGCCAAGCACCTGTGGAACGGCACCTTCGATTACACCAACTGTGACATCAACCCGCTCGACCCGGGAGAGTGCAACCCACTCATACCCAAGTATGGAAGCACAGACTACAGCACACATGCATGATTAGATAAGAAACCTGAACCTGAGCTGAGCCCAACAGCTAATGTAGGCTGAAGCACTGAGCTGTTACCCTGTCATGCAATTGTTGTTACCATAGTCAAAGTTTGCCTTTTTACCCTGATTACACATGCTGTTATGATGGATGTTTGTCAGTTACCACAATAACTTGATCGAATCTGTAAAACCTGCAGTGAAGTTTGTTGTAAACGTTGTGTTTTAAATTCAGTTGTGTGTGCAATAGTTCATTGTACTATTGAATTCGGTGGTAAAGAAGCAGCTAAAGCATAAATAATGTTGTTATTGTAGTCTTCAATCTCACTTGATGGTCTAAATGCTGCTAATATTTGTCCTTCCTGAACGCCACAGATGACTGCTGCTACTACAACAGTGTCTTGAGAACACGTCCAGGTGTTGTGTCACTGACTGACTGTTTTCTCACCTGCAGGAAAGGCCAGGGCCGGCCTGACTGGGCAGTGTTCGGCAGACTGACTCAACACAATGAAACCACCCTGTTCAAAGAGAAGTTCCTGGACTGGAGTGACTCCAGGAAAACGCCCAGTCCCACAAAAAACACCAATGACCACATCGCTGATCAGAAGGTATGAGGAAGTACTTCAGTATCTCAGAAGTCTTTCTGCTGTAGTCAGTGTGACACAAAGGATCTGATTCTGTCCCTCTCTGCCATCATTCTGCACGCCAGGAGCAGTCCACCTCTGATCAGCCCCACGCATATGACGCCTCCCTGATGCTGCCCCTCCATCAAGGACCCGTCTCCACCAGACTGGACGGGTTCAACGTGGGCCGGGGCTACGGCCTGGTGGAGGCAGAGGATTGGCGGAGCTACGAGATCAGCACATTGGCGGTGGAGGTGTGGCACATCCTGGAGTTCGACTACAGCCGTCTGCCGTGCCAGAGCATCGGCCAGTTTCACGAGGGCGACACGTACGTGATGAAGTGGAAGTACATGGTCAGCACTGCAGGTTGGTGCCATCTATTTTCACACAAACAACAGTTTCTTGTAATACCATGTGGAGCATTTTGTAGTTTTCCAGAGCTGTAGTCAGGTCTTGGATAAACACATCATTGTCTCTCTCTAACAATCTCTTGTCATCAGTTGGGAGGAGGCAGAACCCAGAGCAGGTGAAGACGGCGGGGCCCGGGAAGGAGAAGTGCTGCTACTTCTTCTGGCAGGGCCGCAACGCCACCGTCAGCGAGAAGGGAACATCAGCACTGATGACGGTGGAGCTGGACGAGGAGCGGGGAGCACAGGTTTGTGAAAGAGAGAGAGCGTGTGTGTGTATATGTGTGTGTCATATGCATTAAGAAAACATAATGCTGGAGCCGCTGAGGGTCTACAGCCAGACACAGGCAAGTCCTCGTTGATGTTGAGTTTGTTGCTCAGGAGCCCTCTTGTCTGAAATCACGTGCGCCTGTTTAGCATGTCGCACAGGACCACCCCCAGCTGCCACACTGTAGTGGGAGCGGGCCAATAGATCCAGCACTGGTACCACTCTGGTGGGATGTGGGCTGAGGTATGATAGAAGATCCTTTGTGAAGCAGCTGAGGCTGAAGTCAGTCATCCTCAAGCACAGCACATCAGCACTAGTCTCAGTCAAGATGTTTTCCACCTTGACGTCCCAGTAGTAAAGGTTTCCTGATCAAAGGTTCCAGCCTGCTTCTACCAGCTGTTTCAGAATGACTCTGGCCTTCTCCTCCTGCAGGGACCCTCCTTTGACCTCAGCGTATTTAAGGGGGTCAGTGGAGGGGACTGGATGTTCCAGGACCACAGCAAAAAGATCTATTCTCCTCTAACCAGCATCGACCGATTCATGGCCTCCCTCACCCAGCGGCCTCAGTTGCTGGTATTTCGCCTCAAACTCCCATTGACTGGTTTCCTCTGAGGTGGTTGTGGTGGTGTTGTCCCTCTTCTTCTTTGGTGTTCCAGCCTCCACAGAAGATGAGGCAGCTTCCTTATGTCTCTGGTCCAGTTCAGAGACCCTCTTTCTCTTTCTTGGTCCATCTCCATTTTTGGTGACTTTCCTCTTTCCTGGCAAGGTCCCCCGAGGGTTCAGGCTCCAAGGTCCTCTTCCTCTTTGTGGTCCCTTCTTTGTTTCTGGAGGCATTTATTTTTCTGGGCCCTGGAACTCAGAGAACCTTTTCTTCTTCTGTGGTGTATCTCTGTCAGCACCAGTCTTTCTCTTTCCATTCCTGGTCCTGACAGAGACATCACTGGGCTCTGTGCTGTTGTTACTTTCTATGAATGAGAAAATAAGTGTTGTGCATCTTAGATCATCATCTTAAATATTGTGTTGTAGAAATATTACTATTACTACAGCAATATTGTCTACTGTCTACATAAGATGAAGTGTTTTGGTATGAAAACTTGCATCTTTAATTCATGTGTCATGAGACATTATGTTTCCAATAAAGTAATGCCCTCATGAAAATAATCATATGTTATAGTCTCCACAGTCACCAGATCTCCACCCAGCAGGGCACCTATGGGAGATGCTGGAGCAACATGTTAGACAGCGTTCCATCGTCGCCAGTCTGAAAGAGAATATCTTTTATGATTGAAGACTGTGCGCACTGAAGCTGTTGTGAAGGCTCGTGGTGGAACAACACCTAATTATTCATCAAACACGTCGGTTTGATGAATAATTCTGTCAGACGGCTGAAATCATCAGCATGCAAACTGGATTTTACTGTTGCCCAAGCAGCATGGAGTCATACAGACTGTTACCTCTTTAGTGGATTGTTTCCATTTGTTGATGAGCCGACCGACTCCTTTCATGGCCACCATCAAAATATGAATTAAAAGTTCATTGTCATTCTATTTTTACAAAACGCTGACACGATGAGGCCTTTTATCTGCAGCACATTACTGGCTGTGAGCAGGTCTTAGTGATTTAGGAGTCCTCTGGATCACCTCTAACTTCTCTCAGACTAAGGACCTACTTTTAGCACTAAAAGGCTTTGTGAATCACTCTTAGACCAAAAACCAAAGACTACTTAAGTTTCTCCTTTTAGCCTGAGGATGTTTGGTGAATAAACCCCAGATTTCCACACAGTCGAGGAATCAAATAATCATTGGCTGCATTTTTACCTCACTAATGTTAAAATATTTTAGTTACAGTCCTCCACCCAAATGAATTTGGGCTTGTTTTTCTGGAGAGCTACTTGAAAGTAAAGTAGTCTGATTGCAGGTTGGGCTCGTTTTTAACTATCCATACTGTGTGTGTGCGTGGGCGTGTGAATGTGAATCATCAGTTTTTGTACATAGGGGTTGTGTAGGCTTCACTCCTGTTTGATCTCCCTCCAGGTTCAGGTCCAGCAGGGTAAGGAGCCTCCGTGTTTCCTGCAGTGCTTCAAAGGAGGGATGGTCGTCCACTCGGGGAAGAGAGAAGAGGAGGAGGAGAACTCACAGAGTAAGCCCACGTTACTGCTTTAAGATCCATATTTTCTGAGTTCTACTTGATCTATGGCAGTTCTGAATGAACGAGACTCACAATGGCTTCTTAGACTTTCATTTACAGCCATGGCTTCTGCAGCAGTCATATAAATTCATCATCTGCCCATAATGAGTGACTCATATATATGAGAACTGTGTTGTAGCTTAGAGAACAATTGGATTGTAAGAATAGAAACCATCCTGAGGGATCAACACTCCCACTGAAGCTTTCAGGAGCTCTGTGTTTTCCCACACCTCAAACAACTGAGCTTTTCCTCTTGAGGCTACAAGTTATATTTAAGTTAATTTTCACTTTTTTTGCTCATGTGTCCATCTCCCTGGCCTCTGACTCTGCCCCTCTTCCCCCTCAGATGACTGGCGTCTGTACTGTGTAAGGGGGGAGGTGGAGGTGGAGGGCCACCTGCTGGAGGTCGCCTGTCACTGCAGCAGCCTGCGCTCCAGGGTCTCCATGGTGCTGCTGAGCGTTAGCCAGGCCCTCATCTACCTGTGGCATGGCTGCAAGTCTCAGACACACACGCGGGAGGTGGCACGCACCGCTGCCAACAAAATCAAAGAGCAGTGAGTGGAAAGCTGATTTTCAGTCGGCACAAGTCAAAGTGACATTTCATTTAACTTCTGCCAACAATTAACCAACACAGTGCTTGAAACCTCTATTGATTATCTTGCAGTATGTATTGAGATGCAGACGCTACCATCAGTCAGTGTGACACCTGTTGTCTTTGTGCAGTTGTCCTCTGGAAACTGGCCTCCACAGCAGCAGCAAGATGACCATCCGGGAATGTGACGAGGGAGCAGAGCCCACAGGATTCTGGGAACCCCTCGGCAGGAGGGACAGGAAGGCGTATGACTGCATGCTGCAAGGTGGGGCACCAAAGAGTGTGAAATCATTTTTATTTCTTTACTGTAATCAGAGCTGTGGATGGTGTCAGTAAATAATGTCCTTGGTTATGTGTTGCTTGACCTTTGACCCTCAGACCCAGGGAGGTTTAACTTCACACCACGTCTGTACCAGTTGAGCAGCAGCTCAGGGGAATTTACAGCTGTGGAGTTTCTGTACCCTGCCAGAGACCCAAAGCTCGTCAACTCTATGCCTTTCCTGCAGGAGGACCTTTATGCAGCTTCCCAGCCAGGTACGCACATGCATTTGTCTGACTGTACATGTAAAGATAATAATAATACATTTTATTTATAGGGTGTTTTTGACCCACGCGCATTTCTTCACTTCTTCACTTCAGTGGATATTATTTTTTTATGCATAACACATAACCAAAATGACTCGTTATTGTTTTATTGGTTAAGAACTGTGACCAAAAGTGTACTGAGAGGGACATTTTACAATTAAAATAAACTAAATAAATAAAATAAACTTCCAGCAGCTCTAAAGCTACGTTTTCAGGAATTTGAAAGTGTATTTAGTGTAGCATAAATAGTGTAAATAGGTTTTCTATCTTTTTCCTGCCGTGTTCTCGCAAAACCTATTTTGAAAATCTAAAAAGTTTCTGGAACTCCTCGGGAGGTGAAGGTGATGGCTTAAAATGTGTGCAGAGAGGGATCAGTGTTATGTCAGGAGGATCACTCCATGATCACTTTGGTATGTGCTAAAGAGTTACCATGTGTTTGCATTAAACTTGTAAACCTAAGACCAACTCCTACCCATGAACTAGCTACCTGAAAGAAACAATGAGGAACCACTTAAACCACTCTGAGGGTCTGAAATGGTGTTTTCTTTCTCTGATGTTCAGGCCTGTTCCTGGTGGACAACCATCATGAGGTGTATCTGTGGCAGGGCTGGTGGCCTCAGGATAGCGAAAGCACCGGCTCAGCCCGAATCCGCTGGGACTCAGACAGGAAGTGTGCCATGGAGACTGTGCTGCAGTACTGTAGAAGTATTCTCCTCCATTCTTCTTATAATGAGACACATGCAACACTTCACCATTCTCTTTTGCTGCAACATTTGCTGGAGCATTTTAGCTACTTGTTTCAGAGCTAGTTGTTAGGTTGAAAACCGCAGTAGCCACAGAGTTGAGTGCAGTGCAAAACACTGAAACAATGACAGCTTCACACTGAGATAAATAAAAAGGAAACCCATGTTATGCTGTTTTGTTTCCACAGAAAAGAATGAGAAGAAGCCTCCTAAAGCTTATCTGATCCACGCTGGTCTGGAGCCCCTCACCTTCACCAACATGTTCCCCAGCTGGGAGCACAGAGAGGACATCGCTGAGATCACTGAGAGGGTGTGTGGATCAAATCATCTCATCCGATTACTCACAGCCACATCGTCTGACATGAAGCAGTGCTGCTCACAGTGTCTGCCTGTAGCCATTAGTGTATATGCTGTACTGAAACACCAGTACCCAGAGTGTTTCATAGCCACAGCTCAGTCCAGGTGTAGGCAATTATCATCTGCTATCCAACTCTATTTTATATATACTGTGTGTATGCGTGTGCTCTCAGGAGGCAGAGGTGTGTAACCAGATTATTCTGGTGGAGGACGTGTTGGCCAGGCTCTGTAAGACCACATACCCCCTGGCGGATCTTCTGGCCCGGCCGCTGCCCGAAGGCGTTGACCCTCTTCGCCTGGAGGTCTACCTGTCCGATGAGGACTTTGAGGTGAGAACAGACGGTCTCTGGTGATACTTTACAGGAGATACATGGTTCTTCTCGACACTAATAAATCACAACCACATGCATAGTTTTCCTGTTAACTTGATGTCAGTGAATGAGTAAAATAACATGAATATAGTGGAGCATTTAGCAGGTAAAGAGTCTTTCTTGAAAGACAGGAGCTTTCAAAACAGGTGATTGGATGTCGATCGCCATCAATCACAGGCTGAATATCATAATATCATAATGTGCACAAGTCAGACTACTTTCTGGAAATGTTTTATCTATGGTTATGTATCAGTCACTCAGCCTTTTCCGATTTCCCTTCTGTTCATTGCTCTCTTCTTCTTTCTTTTCATGGTCTTTTCCTTCATCATGTCCCACCATCTTCTCTCCATCTTCTTGACCTTTTTGTGAACTTACCTGTTTCACTCACTTAACCCCCCAGGGTGTAGGGGCTTATGGGAAGGTGAGTCGTCTGTCTTGAGCATGGATGACCTGGACTGGTGCTCCTGTTGCACAGCATCCTCACTCAACTTGACCATTGTCCATTTGTGTCCAACTCTACCTCATCACAGCTTCTTATTTTCTCTCTGATAAAACATTTAACATTTGTTTAGCATGCTGTTCACTCACAAGCTGGTGTGGACACCGTATCCTGGAGATATGAGCTCTTTGTCATCTTTGAAACAGACCATGTTTTACTGAGGACGTGAATTGATGAGTGATGTCTGTGCTGTTACTCTCACAATGCATGAGTGTGTTGTCACTCTTCACCACGCAAACAGCAGGATTTGTTGGTTTGAAATTCTGTACGGTCATCTATCATGTGACTGCGACTGCCTCATGCTGATGGTGTGCACGACTGCTCCCACAGAAAGCCCTGGAGATGACCAGAGAGGAGTACAGCGGTTTGCCTGGCTGGAAGCAGGTGAACTTGAAGAAAGCCAAAGGACTTTTCTAAATGCTTGAGCTGACCTGAAGACATCAGAAAAAAGCCACCAGGAGGTTGTTTTGTCTCCTCTTTTGTTTACGTCTGGACACAACAGAGGCTCACTTCTGCTGAGCCAGCCTTCTAATGGTGGTCTGAGGGGAGGCGAGGGGAGTAATGAAGGTGTGGAAGTGGCGAGCAGTGAATGAGAGGTGTGCCAGCTTCTTGTGCTGCAGATTTCCTTCCCGTCTGTGTTGGTGTTTTGCTCGTGTAAGTAGGAGACAAAATGTAGGCGGCTGCACCTCTGAGTGGATGTGTTAATAGTTCTTTAAAGTCACACTCTGTTAATGTTTGTACATATGTACCATACACAGAACAGCCAGTGCCGTTACGCTGTCAGCCATGCAGCCATCTGTTAGAGTGGGAGCAGGCCTGTCAGCCTGCTCAACACACCCCACATCAGACTCTCTGTATGCCTGTGCATTATGAATAATTTATATTTATATCAAATCCATATAGGAATAAAAAAAAAAAAAAGCTCCATAAATATTCACTGAGCTAAAATGATTGAATAAACTGTATAATGAACGTTGATGAGGTCTGTGTCATGTTAATAAATAGTGGGTATTACAGAGGCTCTCTCCTGCTGTACAGTTCAGCATTCGCCATTACAAATCAAATGATGCAGCTTCGTTTGGACGTGTTTTAATATGGTTTCAGATAGAAAAGAGGTCAGAGGCTAAGGCAGAGCGATGATTAAATGTATTTGATTTTTGAAGCCCACAGTGTATAGTGCCTTGCTTTGTGTACAGTTTGTATACAGATCCTAGTCTGCATTTTGAAGACTTTTTGTGATATAAAGAAATATTAGAGAAATAAACCCTGAAAGTTGGATATCAGAACATCGTGTTGCCTTTTATTGTTCTTAACTAACATGCTGTGTAAAGTTCACTGCATGGTGGCACAAAACGAACTTCACTCATTCATATGATGTATTATACTGTTATCATCCAATAGAGGGCAGTATAATACTAATTTTTGTGGACTGTGTACTGGTGCAGAAACTCAGATGATCATATGGACTCATGGTGAGTGTCATTTAAACATGCTAGTCTGTTACTATGAGTTACATTGAACACTGTATGCTCCAGGCAAACAGCTGAATGTTGCCTAAACAGAACTTACTGTACCCAGAAAGACCAGACACACAGAAGCTGAGTGGTTCCCAGATGATTACAGGTACAGGAAAGCAGAAAAAAAAAAATACACTCACGCAATGTTTGTTGCTGTTGTTTTCTTATGAAGTACTGGGGAATTTATCTTGAGTCTGTATTACTGTCAGACAATAAAAATAGGGAAGCAAACCACAGAAGTGGCTCATTGATGCCATTTGGCATGATTCCCAGCATCAATCCCTGACACTGCCACTGGTGTCAGGTCGGTCAGTGGATTCCCAAACTGGGGGGGGGGGGGCAATCAGCTTTTAGAAGGGTTATGCACATGACCAGTCATGACAAACATGGACAAAAGCATAAGCTGAATGAATCTGATTCATCAGGAGGAAAATCAACCACAGGTGATAGTTATAACGTTAATAATGACTCAGCTCTATTCAAGTGTCCCAGGAATTCATGACAGTGTGACAGTGAGCCAGCACGCACGACGTCAGGACCCTGAAACCGAAGCAGCTAAATGAAATTTTTATTTTATTGTTTACACCTGAGATTTTCCGACTGTGACACATCAAAATGCCTTCGCTGAAAAAAATCCTGTTTGAGAATAATAAAGAAACAGAAGACAGAAGTGCTCTGATGTTGGTTAGACTGTCACGGTTGACGTCAAAGGTTTATTCATGATTCATTCAATGATGGTCATTGACCAGACGTGTCAGTCAAATCCACAATCTGAAGTCCGTCTTACTGGGTTTACTGTCAGTGTAGTGAGAGAACCTTGCCTTCAGTATCTAAAAACCAACATAAACATCAGTACATTTACTCAGTAACTGTATTTAATTACAATTTCGAGGTACTTCTTCTCCCCTACAAATATTTCTTTTTATTCTACAATACTTTTTACTCCACTTCATTTATATAACAGCTGATATAACTTTAAGGATTTCTTTTAACTAAACAGGAAGAAAATATGGATGTTAAAGGTTAAACTAGCAGACATTATTAAAATTGACTCCATTTCAACCAGCAACAACAGTAAAATGCTGCTTATGTACCTATTAGTCCATCGGCAGTAGTAATCTGATAATTAAAGCTGCCATTTTTCTGTTTTGTGGTGCTGTGTTGCTACTTTTTCCCCCACATAAAAGGATCAGAAAATTTCCTCCACCACTGCTCAAAACTCCTGGGCAAAGTTTAACTTCTATGTTTACATTTGCACAACAGAAACTCATGAGAAACTTGTAGGGAAAATATGCAGTTCGTGTTTTTAATAATGTTATTTCAATTGGATTCATCCTGGTTTTTGTGGCTAGTTTCCCCTTAAAATGCAGAGAGCGTATAATGGTGCAGGTCCTTCAGTTTTTTATGTTTGTTTCCAAAGGGTGGCATGGCAGAAAATGTTTGGGAACCACTGATCCGGGCAGACAACCCCTAACAAAGCCAAAGGAGGTGCTCAGTCATGAAAAACACACAAGAGTGACTGAATGTAAATTCCCAGTGACTTTGAAACATGAGGGCAGATCAGTCTCTATAAGTAAGATCAATGCATCAATACTGGCAACCATCCTGAGGAAGTCACTATGTTTTTATGTTAGTCTCTTATCAACACGTCTGATCGTGACTGCTGCTCTGGGTTTTTATATGCAGTAACAAGCTACCATTAGGTCTGCATGGCCCATACATGGCAGCTTTATGGATTCTGTTAAAGCTCAATTACCTCGCTATGTGAAGTCACATACACGCAGGTGAAAGCTACAATCAGCCGTCCAACCTGTCAAACCACACAGCCTTATTTTCCAGGCTGTCCTCCAGCTCTGCGCACACACACACACTGAAAGCTCTCAGATGTTCTCAATATCAGCCGTTGGCCTGTGTTGAGGAACAAGAGCAATTATAGGGGAATTTCATGCAATCACAGTAGAACAATATACACAGCAGGTTTCTGTTCATCCAACTGTTGCTTGAGTGTTGCTCAATATTTTAACAGCCTTACTGACAGCCTGCCCCGAAACAGCAACAAGAGAAAGAAGAAGCTGCTGCCTGTTCCAAAAAGCTTGGCACGGCTCTGCATGGTTCTCGCTGCTTTTTCATCTGCTCGCCCTCTCTTGCATGCTAAGTTGCTGGATTCTGAGTCTGTACTGGATTATTCTGTTACACATGCCTCCTCTGAACTCCTCTGGCCTGCGAGAAGTTTGATGTGCAACACGGCACGTATCCGCCCACCCGCTCCTATACACCTACTCAGTGCAACATGTTCCAACACCCCCCCCCCAACCCTTACCATCCCTCCGTTCTCTGTCTCCAGGAAGACAGTAGGATGTACAGTACGTTGCTGTGCACACACTGTCAGGTGTGCGTAGTATCTCTGAGCCCGTTTTGACTCTGAGCCCAGTTTCTGTGCTGAGCTCCAACCAGCTTTTCTTCTGATGCAATCCCTTTACAGGATGCAAAGACATGAATGCAAAACATGACACACACACACACACACCTGTACAGTACAGTGTGTAGATACAGACGCAGACAGAAGCTTCCAGTTATATTCTTATGTATAGTAAATGTACTGAAAGCACGACCAGAATAGAACGCAAAGTAGAGGCCAGTGAGCAAATCAAAAACGGAGATGGTTTAATGGCTCCTTCAGTGGTGGAAATCAAGTACATATATTTATCTGCTTAAGGGTTCAGTTCACCCGAATTACCAATAAAAAAAAAATCATGCGGTTTTGCTTGTATTTGCCCAGATTTGGAGATTTCTGCCTCCACCTCAACACAGTTTAGTTAGTGCTGAAAAGTACATTTAAACGTGCTGTCCAAAGTTTTCAAAGGGACCGTTTCTTAAATATTTCCATTTTCCCATCAATTTCCTGTGAGATGTGAAATTTTATTACTCGGGTCAAATAATGTCGAAATCCCCTTGTAAACTTTTATGTGTCACATAAAGCACTGTAAAACATTCCTGCAGTTAATTACACGGCTTACAAGCCCATTTAGTAAAATTGGTAGAGCAGGGAAATCACCAGGACGTACACTCAATTGAAAACAGTACAAAGACAATGTATTTAATGTTTGACCTTATCGTCTTACCTTGATTTCTGTAAAAATATATGCTTGTAATGAATGCAGCAACACGTTTCAAACAAGTTGAGACAGGAGCAACAAAAGACTGGCAAAGTTCTCCAAAAACACCTGTTTGGAACATTCCACAGGTAAATGTGCGTCCTCGTGCACAAAAAATAAACAAGACTGGATCTCACTCATAAGAGCTATTGCTCCATAGTGCTACAAATGGTTAAAAACTCAGCGGGGAACCTTTAAAGGGACGCTCCAGAGATCAAGCACTGCCCCTCGATAAAGATGTGGGACTTGATGGAGACTGATTTAAGAGATAATGGTCAAAACGGAGGGGACGGAGGCTAAGACACCCTGACTTTTAGGCCCGAATAGAGGTATTTATTTAGTATAGTATAGTAGAGCCTATGTAATTTAACCAATACCATCATTATTTCAACCCTCCCTCCCTGGTAAATGGCCATCTCTTTTGGCTCTGTCATTGTTATAAGCTTTTAGTCTCCAAGCTCAGGATGAGATGACCCTGGCTAAGTAGCACTTCTCATGACAAGTGGCCTACATGTATAAAATATATACTTAAAGTAGTTCTACCTCAGCCAGGGGCAACATGAAAATAACAATGAAATAACACATATAACACCATGAAAGGGGGCATTTTGCATCATGAGCACTAATCCAGGGCCTCATTCATAATGCCCCATGTTTATACTGTTGTATCGCTCCTGTAGTGGAAGTAAAGAATCTGAATACTTCAGCTGTGCCATTAGAAATAAATGGAAGCCGGACAAAAGCATCCCGTCCTCGATCAGCATGTGACAGCACGTCACACTGTGTCTGCACTGCGAGGGATTTTGACGCTCTGCACCTCTGAAGGAGCGGGAAAGGTGAAACTGTAATGTTTGTGATTAATTATTAGATTATGCAAAGGGTAATTAAAATATCAGTCAATATTTACTGGGCCATATGCCACGGGCGCTTTTGCAGCCATGGCTCGCCAGTGAATTTTAATATCCCAAACAGGGGGTGAAAGGCACCCTTTGGCAGGTATCTCCCTAATGCTCTTAACCATCTGCCGACGCTCAGCCCACTTCCACACTAACATAATGTTTTGTTTATGATAACAGTGTTAATTCAACACAGGCTTAGGTGCAAAGTGGCACAGTTGAGCTTTAGCACCATTTATTCCACAATATTTGCATTTGGCGGCGTGCCTGCCCAGCAGCACTCCTCCCCTCTCCTCCTCTCCTCAATCCACAGAAGATGACAAGCAGCGAACAATGAGAGTCCAACGAAGGCTTAGCACATATTCTTCTGCATGCTGTGTCTCCTTTTTGTTCGGAGTTTCTATTTATGTGTGGATTATCACTTGCTCACAGCATCACAATGGATCTATGGGTTCTCCTCTCCTCTCCTCTCCTCTCTCCTCTCCGTTCCTCTCCTCTCCTCCTGATTCCTCTCCTGATTCATTTCCTGATTCCTCTCCTCTCTCCTTTCCTCTCCTCTCTCACCTCCTTTCATTTCCTTTCCTCTCCTCTTCTCTCCTGATTCCTCTCCTCTCTGCTTTCCTCTCCTCTCTCCTCTTCTCTCCTCTCTCACTTCCTTTCATTTTATTTCCTCTCCCCTCCTTTTCTTTCCTCTCCTGATTCCTCTCCTGACTCATTTCCTGATTCCTCTCCTCTCTCCTTTCCTTTCCTCTCCTCTCCTCCATCCTCTCCTCTCTCCTCTCCTCTCTCACCTCCTTTTCTTTCCTTTCGTCTACTCTCCTGAATCCTCTTGTCTCTCCTGTTCTCTTCGTTCCTGATTCCTCTCCTCTCCTCTCTCCTCCTCTCTCCTCCTCTCCCTCTTTGGATTGGAAAAAAGCTCTAAGCCCCACACTTCCTGTCCAAAGTCTAGGAAAGCCACTTCAAAGACTCGGGCCCGGAATGATTTATGGGAAATGAATTTCAGAAAGAAGACTTTTTTTCTCTTTTCTGGTGCCCTGGGCTCTTAGTGGTAAGCTCTGCTTGTTAACCCAGATTTAGATCTCTAGCCCGATGGAGCCCATAAAAGTGGTGTGGATTTATAAAATGTGGAGTGCCGCCACGTGCCTCAGGTCCCTTCGCTCACTGTGTCTCTCTGCTGTCTCCTGTCCAATTTAGACAGTCACCTTTAAAGCTGGATGGAGGCTCCGCACCACCTGGGGCACATCAGCCCGAGAGGACCACACACTCTACAGAGCGAGCGCTGCGGAGATCCAGATTTAATTCTACAGATTTATGATGGAATTAACCTCTCGATGGAAAATAATAAGAAAGTTAAAACTCAGTTGTGGGCATGGCTGCAACCGAGGATTATTTTTTGACAAAATAATCTTAAACTCAAGGTCGATTTAGTCACTTTTTCCAGAGCTATTAACAGACCATGATGATCCTGCCTTCCACTTTGCCAGTTTCTGACAAATACACAGATTATTTTTGCACAAAATCTTCTAAACTTGAGGCTTCTGTATGCATATGTAAAACTTTTCAAGGTAATTGCTTCAACAGAGCAGAACAAATGAGGAGTGTCACTGCCACTTGAAATACTGTGTTGACTGATGAAACTTAGGAAGCAGAATTCTTCCAAAACTAGATACACTGCAGACAGAGAGACAGCCTGCTGTATTTTACGGGTCTGTAATGTCCTAACAGTTTCCGACTTATTTCCTAGGAAGTTTCCAAGAAGGAATTATGTAAACTGGTACTAATTATAGGGAAAATTCCTGGAAAGAACCACCTCATTGAAACCCAAGTAAATATTAATTCACAATTCAACTATTATTGGGAATTTTTATTCTTCTTGTAGCACTTTTTTCACTCCTTTGGACAAATTTAGAATTTTTGCATGTGAGCTGTGCTGGACAGCCTCAGCATTGGGGAGTGGAGAGGCGGTGATGCGTTGGGCAGATTTCGCTACCCTCTGCGATGCTTTCTGGTCTGAGACGGAGCAGTTTCCAGAGCATAGTGAGATGCAGCTGATATGGATGCTCTTGATGGTGAAGCGGTCGAAGTTGACCAGTGTCTGAGGAGATTGAAAAGTAGTCGATTCTCTGACAATTGTTGTGTGATAATTTCTAAAATGAACTTTTTTTTCTTTCAATGCTGAACAAGGTTTAGCTTTTACTCTTCCACAGTCGATACTATAAAAACATTTTAGAAGACTGCACATTATTTACTGCATTCTGCATGAGCACACTCCATCTAATCATGGTTTAAAAAGAATATTTGTTATGAACTGAGGATGGAAGTTGAAAGCAGAAGTCACATTACTCCCTCCATCCTGGATGAAGATGGTACCTGCTGTACTTGAAAATTCTGCCAATCACTGAATCACTCAACAGTATCTTAGTAGACTTTGAGAGGAGCTCCCCTACTACGCACTTCACGATTAGGTGTTCAGTCAGTGTGTGTGTGCATGTGCGTGTGTGCGCGCACTTCAAGTGTGCAGCACACCTCCAAATCGAGGCCTTTGGACCGGAGTCAAGAGACTGCCCTCCCACCGCCACCTGGCATCATTAGAGGCTCTGATCCTCTAATCAACACCAACAAACACACTCCCCTCCCTCCTTCTGTTCCTCCATCCATCCCCGCCTCCACCTCTCCATCCTGCAGCCCAGCCCCGGGTCTGGCAGCCTGCTGTGGAGAGCAGAGTAGTGGATGTTTTTTGGGGGGTGGGGGGAGGGTGCTGCTAACCAGGTGGGTGATGATGAGGGCAGAGCCGGCAGACAGCCGGCTGGGTGGTGGTGGGGGTGGAGGGATTTAGAGACGAAATGCAGTTCCGCTCACGTATATGATGCTCGTGGTTGTTTTCCATCCACCAGCTCACTGTTGAAGTTATTTTCTGCTAGACTTGTTTTTGGCTTTTTGGATTCGTAAAGCAGGAAGAGGTTGCTTGTATCATCTAGAAAACATGAACCGCTCAGAACTTAAATGAGCTCGACATCAAACGTTTTTGGTGTGTGTTTGCAGGGAAAAGAGGAGGGTCAGGTGTATAATTTGAGACGCACAGCGATCCAAACAAAAACACAAAAAGCCGTAACCAAGAGGAGAGAGTGACTCAGCCTCGGGACTCGCTGTTGTGCTCTCCAAAACCCAGAGCCAGGGAAACAAAAACACTGGGCTTCTCTCTTTAGTTCAACTCCAATCCTGCTCCAACTGCTCTGTGCTGCATGTAGAGAGTGATGAGGAGACTCTGGGGCCCCTAACAACACATTCCCATTGCTGTTGTGGCACAGTTCACCCTCAGGTGACAAACAGGCTCATTTAATGCCCCCCCCTCCCCACTGCCCCACATACAACACAACACACCCGGACGCTAACTGGAGGGAAAGCTGCAGTGTGTAAACAGCTGGCTGCTGTCTGAAGCATAATTAGTGGTTAATAAAGGAGGCTAATAAGGACTTACCTTCAATAGTCAATAGCTAAATGAAATGAGTCAGGGAGGAGAAGAGGATCAACAGAGTCAGCTGAGTGGACCGATGCAATGAGTGACCTACACCTGTCCTCCAAAGCTGTTTTAACAGGCGGAGCAAACTTCTCTGTGTCAACAGAAGTTGCAGCCCAGTCTCACGGACAGAAAGGCAAAGAGATTGAAAAATACAGTTTCTGTGCAGCATTACACTGTTCAAACGGGCCCTGTGCTGCTGTAATATAAGACAAAGCTGAGTTCATTCTCACTTTCTAGCACGCTGTGGCTCTAAAGATGGCAGCGTCAGGCCCAGCACTTTGGTTCAGATTGAAATATCTGAACAACTGCTGGATGGATTGCCATCAGTTTCTGTGCAGACATTAATGGACCCCAGAGGATGAATCTCAATGACTTTGTTGATCCCCTTTGTTGACTTTGTTCGAGTATCACCATGAGGTTGACATTTGTGGCTGGGCGAAAGAACAGCAAACAGAACAACAACAAAATGACATTCCCATCAGCCTCAGCTGTACTTTGCATTAGTGTTAAATAGCAACCGCGCTAAAATAAGAAGGGGGACATGGTCAACATCATGTTAGCATGCTGACATTAGCATTCAGTCTGTATCTCTGTCCCTCCTCTCCTGTCATGTTCCTGTTCCTCAGGCTCTTACTTTGCAATTTCCATCCACCCACCAGATGCCTTTAGACTTTCCGTCCTTTCCACATTACCTGACTGTCCCCCCCATCTACACACCTGTTCCCACTTCCCTCATCTGCTGTTCAGTTGCATGACTTTCCCCGCCCACCTCCTCACCTGCATCTCATTTCCTCGTCAGCCCTGCAGACACCTAACCAGACCATTCCCACTCACACTCAGTTCTTCCTAGTTGCAGTTGCTGTCCTGTTGTCTGTCTTTGCTTTTGAGCTTCTGCCACCCAACCCTTAGCTGAAACCTGCATACCAGCCTGCCTGTATCAATACCTGCCTGCCAACCAGGGGCTGTTAAGATCAGTTGTGTCTGGCATGTTTTTATTTTCAGTTAGTCTGAACGAAAGCCTCCACTATGAACGAATGAGCTGCTCTGCAGTGAGCCATACAAGCTTCTTCATCCTTGGGTCTGTTTAACTTATAGCAGTATTTCCCAACTTTTTGAGCCGTGGCTCATATTTTACATTAGAAAAATCACAAGGCACACCACCAAACAAAAATGTCACAAAAAGTACATTTATTGAAATACAATGAAAATCTATCTCAATTTACTCAATTTATTCACTCAGTGTGAAACCTGGGCCTGTTTAGTTGAACACAAAGCTGATATTCTTGCAGGAATTGAAGAAAGACACATAGGAAGATTTCACCTGATTGGTGCTCTAAGCCTTAAAGTACCAATCAGGTGAAATTGACTAGTCTTCCACGGCACACCTTACGATTTCTCACGGCACACTTATGTTCCACAGCACAAACTGACTAATAGTATCAATGAAACAGCATTCCCTGCAACCTGCATACAATTGGAGCAAACTTACATACCTCCAATCTCCTGATTGATCCATGATCCTGTAAGACACCCAGATTTCTAACAAAACTCAGAGAAATATTTTAGCTGAATAAAATGAATGAATTAGTGTCATATGGTTCCAGGCATCTAAAGATCAAAGGGGTGTATTTAAGGGTCAAATAAACATATATATAAGTAATCTCAGTTGCAAGACTGAAATGGTGACAATGCCACAATGTGAGCATGCAGCATTTAAAACTGATTAAATCTACACAGGCTTTCATCTAAGCTTCTTTTTTGTAACAATGCTTTTATACCAATGTTTTTGCAGATATTTTCACACTACTTTAAGATGAATCTCACCTGTGCTTCAGTATAGCACACTGTTGCAGTATGCTACTATTTCCTGCAAGCATATGGCCACAGTCCCAGCTTCACAAACACTTCATCAAAGCAGCCTTTTGTCAGGTCTATATAGTACATAACTGGGAGGTCTGAAAGAAAAACACAATGTTATTCTCTGCATGTACATAAAACAGCTGTTACAAGCTGAAATATTACTTCAGAAGCATGACATTAAAATTTTAATTCACTGACTGCACAGTTGCCAAATGAAGTCTTCACATCCAGTGCTTTCCAGAGTTTATTACATCATGTTCTAATGAGAGTAACAATCATGGACTACTTTATGTTACCATAATGATGGCCTATAAACACTCTATCCACATTATTGACTTGAGATATCAAATGACACCTCATCTTTCAGTTCATCCACCCACTGCAGTTCCCTGAAAGATATACAGTATCTCCAACTTGAACCTGATCCCGTCCACTCTCATGCTGTCCTCGCTGACCTCATGTCCACCACACCTCATATCTACTCTGTGTGTCCAGCTCTGCATGCTACCTGGCCTGTTGTGCTCGCTGTAGCTGTTGCTCTCTCACAGCCTGATCACTACTGTGATTTATCCTCAGTACCCAAGGGCCAGAACACATAAATATATATTTAAAACCGGTAAACTCCTACCATCCATAAAAATGATTAAAGTCCATGTTTTGGTTAACTCTGTGCCCTCCCACCACAACTGCGTTTGATTTGTCAGTGTAAACCAGATGCAGGTGATGTTCCGTGCTCTCTTCCAGAGATGCAGTAAATCAAAACCAGGACAAGTCTGAATCTGATGAGCTCTGCGACAAACCTGATACCCACTCAGGTCTTGGCCAGGACCTGTAGACATACCTATGGGCTTAGGATTATAGATTCCTCAGGGGTCTGTAGTGTGCTGTCTTCACCCTGAACTCAACGTTACAGCTCACAGCTTTATTACCACCTAGTAAGCACTAATTCAGCCAGGGACGCAAAATGATGCAAGCCAAAGCAATCCGCTGAGTGTGGGTAGCTTTCATTGCATTTCCATTTACCAGATAGCTGTGATCCTGCTCTGTCAGCTTTAAAAAGCTCATCAGCCAGGGAGCCACAGAGCAGTGTTGAGCTCGAGACAAAAAATTAAGATGTTTTTCATTTTAACAGTACTAAAAGTTCTCCCTGGGAGCAGTTAACTTGCTCCCTGAAATTGAGTATATCCCAAATTCAGGGAGTTGATATTCTTGTCATTTGGTTTACCTTCAAATCAAAATAGCTGGATGGGCCAGCCTGTTGTTATACTATTGTTTTACTGCCTGGTCACTTACAGGTGGAACAATACTTAAATAGAATATTTTTTTAAGAAAACCTGAAAAGGTTTAGATAGAAAAAGGAGGGCTGACAGTGATATTAGCACCAGCACCAGCACTAGAGGGGACTGACGTGCCACACTGGCACACCAAATTTGGGAAAACTATGTTGTCAGTAAAGTGAAATAAATATTGGAATGGCGAGTTCTCTTTTGCAATGATGCCCTGATTATAACACATATTAAATACAATACATCTAAATATTACAATCCATATAGAACAAAAACATATCAAGCAACAAACCAAGGACAACAACATGAGAGAAAACATCAGATAAAACACCTACATTCAAACCAGTATGCCTGTCAAAAGAGATTTAAATTGATTATAAGGGATCAGTTTGACTAGTTTAAAGAGTTTCTGCAGGTTGTTCCATTTGTGTGGTGCACAGTATTTTACAGCCAGTTTCCCAATCTCAGCGCTGACATGGTGATCCTCGAGGACTGAATAGTCTTGGGACCCAGTGCAGTGCAGCCTTGATTTATAGTCAGGAGACAACATGACAGATACTCAGGTTGTTTGCCAAGAAGTACTTAAACAAAGAGAATGCAGTGCCTTTCTCCCCTGACTGCTAATGACTGCCACCCAACTTTCTCATACAGTAAAGACTGCTCTAAAACAATCCTCAGTGATTAACCTAAGGGCAGAATGATGGACTGCATCTACGGCTTTAAGAGTGGAGGAGAATGCATAAAAATGATATCACCATAGTTTGACTGGACAGTCAGTTCTGTGCAGTTTTGACTAATTTAAGTCTTGTTTCTATAAAGAAAATGACAATTTTCTTTTTCAAGAATTAGTCAGTTTATTATCTTTTAAAGCACAGCTTGTCTTGTAGACAGAAACCAAGTTATTTATAATGGAACAGCATAGTCTTAATTGGAGTCCTATTAAGATTGGTAATATTCATTTTTTTAGTTGTTGGTTTTCTCAAGAGCAGCAATCATTTTATTTTATCTGGGTTTAACAGTGATTTAAGATCAATCAAAGTTTGTTCTACTGTACAGAAATCAACCAGCACTCTCTGCTGTATATAGAATGCCATCGTCCACGTACAGATGAATTATACTGTTTCGAACTCTTTCACCTAACTCATCTATGAAAATTGTTAAAACTGTCAGAACAGAATCCTGAGACACTCCCTGTGTTCTACCACTGAGACAGCTTGTAAACAATACATGATTTCAGGGATGCTTTCTGTGTTTCAGTCAGATTAAACATATACGATATCTACAAATGAAACTGCTAACAAAAGCAGCCTGTGCTTTAATTGATCCCTGTGGACTTTTAAAGATCAAGATCATTAAGATCACACTTCACAATTCATAAAATGCTTCAATGAAAATATCTGAGGGCGAAGTTTGTTTGATAAACCTTATAACTAGAACTTTCCCAGTATTATTTATCCCCAGACAAACACTTAGAGCAAAGAACTCAAAAAATCAAAAGACACTAATCATCATTTTTAACTTTGTTCGACAACCATGTTTCAGAGAATACAAAAACGTCAGAGTTTGTTCTCCCCATTTTGGATATAATACTATGAAAGTTCATGCGGACAATTCCCAAATTCATGCAATAAAAGAATCTGCTCGTGCTGAAATCAACATTATGACTTTCATCCAAATTTATGTCACAACCTCTGTGACCATAGGTGGCAGTACCGACTATAACAGTCAGACTTAGGACAGCTAGAGTTTTCAGCAGTGGGACCAACACCGGTAGAATTGGATGTGGTAGTTGGAGACACAAAGGTTTGGATCGAGTTTTACTGTGGTCCATATCCGAAGGAGTTATAAACTGAGTAAAATTCATAATCAATAGCTGTGTTGCCTTTCTCCACCATCTGCTCTGTACAGACTTGAATTAGTCCAAAAATAATCAAAGTTTGAAATGAATGAATGATTCCTACCACCAACAGAAGTCTGTTAAGAGGTGGAGGCTGAAGAATCCACTAAACATTCAGAACTTTTGGAGAGAGTTGGAGTGGGACCAGACATTAGATGTCTTCCCAGCCTCTCAAGTGAGCATACTTGGAGATATACCATCAGTTTCTCTGAGAATCCAGTGCATATATCAAAGGATAGTGACAGGTAAAAGAAGAAAAGTCCATAAAAACCCTAAAAGCTTAAAAGAATTGATAAAAGCAAATGGCTAGCCAAGCCACCAAACCACAAACAAGCTAGCAAAGCTAGCAGCAGCAGTCAAGCCAGTCCAGTAAGATGTTAACAGCTGACTGCCAACTTAAAATCCTGCGTAAGATCCAGATGTCTGATGTGTGAAACCTTTACCTTGTTAAAACATAAAGGTAAAACAATCTCTATAAATCTAAAAACGTGGCTTAAAAAGTGCATTAAAATGGTGAACAAAATGCAGACTTCAGCCACAGGAGGACAAGTTTGCCTTCGTGACTTTCTCCCAGAAAGTCTTTCTAATGTGTACTTAACATTGTGAAGGTTCTATTTTAACCCAAACCATGATCTTTTTGTAAACTTTACTTTGCCTAAACCTAACCAAGTTGTTTTGTTGCCTAAACCTAACCAAAGTGTGTAAGTCAGCTGAGTCTAAAAATAAGTGAATACTGACTTCTGGTTTCGCATAGGACACGAAACCTCGTGGTCCTGTGTTTGACCCATTCATCCACCATTACCTTCCTCTGAATGTGTACCTTTATACTATATCACCTGTCTTCTGCCAGAAAGAGCTTTCTGAAAGATATCACTAGAGGCATTTCTCCTGTATGTGGTGTGCTTCAGCCTCTTGTGTCTGAAATGAACTACAACAACAAATACTACAAAAACTATCCTGGAAAAAAAAGGTTTCACTTGCCAAAACTTTTTTTCACCTGTTTTTACAGATTAAAAAAAAAAAGTAACTAAGAAAATGAACCTGGCAAAACTTTTTTTCAACCTATTTCACAGATGACAAAAACAGTTAAGGAACTTAGAAAGATTATTTTGGCAAAACCTTTTTTTTTTTTTTTTTTTTTTTTTTTTAGACTTTTAAACCTTTTTTCTTGGGGCATAAGAGAAGACATTTTAGATCAAACTTAGAAAATGGATCACCAGAAAATTCTTTCTCACTTGCCTCTCAGGGCTTCTGTACATAACCAACACCATATCAGACAAATTAGAATTCAAAGCAGACTATTTTTACATGTCTAAGAACATGTCTGCAGGGCATCTTTAATGTGTTCTGCTCACCTTGTATTTTGAGTCAGCCTAAATAGAGACATCCTGTTTCACAGGAAGGTGTCACTCGCAAATCATGCTGCTCACAGGAACCAGGAATCTGGCTAGTATCAACATTTCCATACTGAAATTTCTTATCTATATTTATTTAAAAATCTTTTGTGAAGGAACAGTTTGTGTGCTCTTTAGCACATTGTCTGAATTCATGTATTTGTTATTATAACTGTCTGTCAGAGTGTAATTCGATGTTTGCCCCTGAGAAATGGTTTGATGACACATCTGATACTGTAAATACTAAGCTGTCATGTTACGAAGGGAAAAAGTCACAGGGATACATTTCCACAAGTGTCAGTCAGTAGAAAAACTGTTTAATGAAAGATGACAAAGAGAACTCTTCAGGCAATAGAGGCAATAACATACCCAAATTAACATGAGCATCATTCCAATTGTCAAGCCTGTTCTTTACTTTATTGGTATTTTTAAGTCAGGATAAACCTGAGGAATGGAACAACCATTAAAACAAAACAATGATGCTGTTTTCTCTGGCAGAGAGTTTCTTTTCAGGGGGAAAGAGAAGAAAAAGAGAAGAAAAAAAGAGGGGAAAGAAAACAACCACGGCTGCTTTTCTGGCAGGGGCGTGAGATGCGGTGGTAGGGAGCTGAGAGTGGTGCTCGTGCCAGCACATCCACATGTCATCTCTGTTTAGACACACCTTGGAGAATGTGACCTCTTTCCAAGCCTGGCCTGGCAAGGGGTCCACGGTGGAGGGAGGAAAAGCCCCGGATTGTGGCTAACCTGCGCCAGAGAGCTGCCTCCCACTGAGTGCACGCACGCATATGTGCGCTCATGACTCACTTCATGGATGGTACGTGTGCAGGTTTGCAGATTAATGACGTGGGCTCTGGCACGTCAAGCACTCACTGGCATCGTTACTTTATTGTGAACCACTGCTGGGCCTTGTCACAGAGTCGCCGCCACATCGTAGCTCAAAAATACTCCCTTATGCCAACTTGTTTTGGCAATTGTGACGCTTGTTTGGGAGCAGAGATGGCATGAGTGAACACACCCTGCCGATGGTAAAATTCTTGAGGGGAAACCATGTCAAAAATTACCCGTCACAATAGTGGATTTGAGATGGCAGCTTAGCAGCGAGGGGGCACCCACGGTGTCCTGGGGTTGTGGGAAAACAGTGGGGGATGAGGTGTAGAGTAGACAGGCAGGCAAAAAGGCATTCACCTGTGTACGAGAGGGATAAGCATGCTGCCAGCCAAACAAAGTACAGACACAGCAGAATCCTACTCCCTGCCCGCCATTTGGCCTCCGGCAGCGAGGGATAACTGAATTACAGTAGCAGCAAAAAGCTAATCTCACTTCCTCTGTGGGGGTCGCATGTGTGTGCACTTGTATGCCTGTCTGTGGGGTGTTGTGAGTGTTCGTTTGTGAGGCCATGTGCATTCGTTCAGGCTCAGCATGGATTTTGGAAAGCATGTTATCCTGACAGTGAGAGTGTATGTTTACTAGATGAAGATGAAGGCTCACATCCAACTGTCCTGCAGAGAGCAGAAGGTGAGGAGTAATAGAGGTGAGGAGCGTGCTATTGCGTGTGTGTGTGAGTGTATCTGCAGCTTGTTTACATTATTCTGTGCATGTATCCACCTGTTAAAGCACACTCACTGCTGTCACTCAGCCTGACGAGCTGTCATCTAACATGAGGCTGAATCAACCAGCATTTGTAAATCCTCCATAGAGTTCTTAGAAACAGATGGAAGACACAGAAAAAAAAGAAAATTCTGACGTTCACTGTGACTTGAAACAGGTTTTGTTTGCATCAGTCTTATTCTACTTGTGTTTCTATTATTGATCTAATTTTCATACTCTGTTGACCAGCCACATGCTCAACGCTGGCTGTGGCCACGGTGAAGAGTATGCAACAAAATGTCAGAGTTCAGCTAGTTCAGTGGCATATTCAAAGTCTCTAAAGCTTGGAACAAACCTGTAGATGAGCTGAAACTTACACAGGCTACACGTCCATCCGTCCAATTGGGCATACAAAGAGCAGGTATTCAACACCTGGACATGGGGTTTGCATCCTGCAACACATATGTTGTAAGTTTTAGGTGACTAAGGGTTCTTTCACCCCTAACCTGAACTCATTTGCCTTTTGCTGTTGATTGACTAAACAGCAGGACTGCCTGGAAAGGTTGGCCTCAGTCCGGTTCCAGTTGTCGCTGGTGGTGTGAAAGCATATGTGCGTGAACACATGAGTGCCGGGATGTTTCCTGATCACTCAGAACGTGGAAAGGAGTTAAAACAGATGTGTGTTGTGCTTTTCTGAAGCACTTCCTCAGCGACTAGGAGGTGAAATGAAACTATCCCCCCGTAATATTACGGTAAGACGCCTTTTTTCCCCTCCTGATTCTGTCTGGTCATCGTTATTCAACACATGAGGCCCAGCTGCATTCTCGACTAACAACGCTCATAATCAGCTTTTTCTTTGTGAGCTTTTTGTATCATGAGAGAACATAAATAAACACATATGGTTTAGTTAAGTCCAGCTTGAGGCTCATAAAATAAATGCAGCCAAAGAATGAGTTACCTGTCAGTCTATGTGTATCCATGTTTACTCCTCTTGGTGTGTTTGTAATAACTCAGTGTTTTTGTCCTTGGTCTGGACCAACTGAACCAAACTACAAATACTACTGTGACAAGGCATCTCGTTTTGTTTTTCCAATCTGCGTCCACTTGTTCGGTATTTAATCACGACCATGATCTCTCACTGACAAGTGCTATGAGCTGCCTAAACAGAGCCATGACAATTTTAATCATGTGTTTGGTGCCAGGAGTAGATGTTTTTAAGGAAAGGAAATGAAATTCATTCCCTTTTTGCAGAAAGTAGATTAATGTATATGACTAATCTGTAAAACTTCAGAGCTTTTTGTGCGTTGATCCAGCAGAGGTGTCGGATCACATCGGGGCTTCTAGTGTCTCATTAGGTCAGAGGTAAATCCTGGCTGCACTCACATCGTGCCACTGTTACAGCGGATGATCTGGAAAAGCTGCATTTTGGAGCTGTAAGAAACGAGCGTACCTGTCATCACCCGTCCTGGACATCCAGCCTCACCTTGGAGCCTGAGCAGCAGAGTGTTGCCGTTTCCCCTCTGCTCCAGCAGCGTGGTCGGAACCGGCTGACCGGGTTAGGCTGGAGCTCAGGTTCTCGTCCACTCCTCTGAGAAGTACACTGCGAGTGTGTGCAGTTCCAGCAAAGTCTCGCTGTAGTTTTATCACGGGTTCAAGCATGCGATGTGGCTGTGATACAACGGTAGGACACGTCAACGCTCTGCCACACAGAGAACTCGACTGTGTGATTTTTGAGTGTTTGTCTACGTGTGAATGCTCTCGTGTGTGTTTACATTTGTGTTAACATTGTAAGCTGTGATGTTTGCCGCTAAATGTCAGCAGCTGGCAGATAAATGGAGGTGAGTGAACGGCAGCAAGCATCTCCTGCATTCCAAACCATTTGGTTGGCGAAGATACAGTTGGCCACTGATTCGACCATCAGACTTCTGGAATGTTCAGGTATGATGAGATGAGGGTGAAACGATGGAAATTACACTATTGTAGTAGAAATTTGACCATAGCTGCAAGGAGACCTAGAAACACTTCATCTGCACTGGCTGCGTTCTGGGCAGCATGCACTGACCAGTACACTATCACTTAAGTAAACAGGTACAATTTGTGTTTTTTGAGGAACCCCCAACTTTTTCAAAATGCAATGCTTAATTGTTGGAGTGCTGCCTGAGGAGTACACGTTGAGCAGTAGCAGCGACAGATGACTTACACGTGTTTTTGAATCATCAGTTAGCTTCAGTAAAATGAGAGATGTACTGTGAAGTGTCTCTGGTGGCCAGCTGGTTACGTCACATACCGTGAACTGTGACCACAACATACATGGTTTGATCTGCATGTCACCCCCTCCCTCTCCCCATGTATACACATATGAATCATGGTGTACATAAAGCTGATGTTACTTAAATCTGTGAGCCATCAGATGCTGCGAACTGGAGGGTCAGCAACAGGAAGAAAGTATAAAAGTTGAGAGGAGAAATGCTAACATGGTGTCAGCACCGAGAGCCTCCGATGGGATCCAGAGGAGCCGTGGTCACGTAATGCAGACATGACGCTCCCCGTCCCTGTGTGTCCTGTCCTCACACAGCTTCTCAAGCTTAGAGACACACATGTACAGAATTTGACCTCCACTTTCCTCACCAGTGCGATCAGACTGTTTATCATACGGTCCTATCTGAGTCACTCTTGTTTGCACTGCTGGTCATGTTGGCCGGAGCAACAGAGCTCCAATCTGTTCAGCCTGTTCTCAAGCCAGGAGGTGAAAAATGTCCCCAGGTCAACATTTCTTGCTCTAAAGGTGCAACTTTATGCTATGCAAGAAGCTAACCTGGGGCTGACAGAATGCAAGCAGAAAATACGGCATTTGAGGCAAATACACTGAAATTTCTAATATTTCTAAATTCACCTGTGGTGAATGGAAGTTGCTGCAGCTGTAATGTCTCCATTCATTTCAATAATAACACTAACTACAAACTCAAGGCAGATAGGCTCCCTTTCATTCACATCATACAGAAAAATTGGATGCAGAAATAGTGAGAGAGTTCTTTATTTTCCTTTGATTTTTATGCTACATCTTTTTAATCTAATTTTATTCATTTATTTCTTTTTAGATGAAACACTTTTTACATTCACAGCCCCCCCACCCCCTCCTCACAGGTTGATAGCGGGCCAAGAGAGCAGCTCAGAAAAGGCTTCTGTGTATTTCAAACGGCCAGATTGAAGGCAGAGAAATCACCAGAGGAAGAGAGAGCTAAACCCCGCGCGATAAAAACGTCCTCTTAATCTTACCATGAAAGCCACGACAGAGGGGAGCCTCCCCTCGGAAAGAGAAACAGGCGGATTATTTCCATTTGAAAGAACATGCCAAATTACACAAACGTGTTTTCAGCCGCTCTTTTCAAAAGTGGCAACAGATGGAGGCCGGTCAGCGTTGTGAGCAGGTTGGAGTTGACGGTCCGCCGCCGCTGTGTTTCCTGTGTCTGCTGGTGTTTATCAGCACACACAGGTAGCCCAAGAATCCATTATACAGAGTGCAGATCTTATTCAGCCGTACTCAAAGAGAGATGCCTGCCCAGGTGTGTGCTGTCTTTCACTGATTTTTTTTTTTCCCATTTCCCTGTTTTGAATACAGACTATGGGCTTAAAATGTAGCAGCTGCTGCATAACTTATCTCTACAGGAGTTTGGAACAAAGTGCAGAGAGTGATTAGACAACTGAGAAAGGAAGCTGGGAGTTAGGTGAGTGCTGGTGGAGATAAATGAAAGCTGGAGGTTTATTTTCGCTGCTGTCAGGTGGCCAAAAACCATGAATCCCCACCAACTTTTATCACACACGTACACACCAGTGCTCATTTTGATACCTGATTTTGATTTAGTGATGTGAATGCATACTTCAGTCACATTGTAGTCTTTTGATTATTGTTTGTTTAATTGTTATGAAATTTTAATCTTTTTAAAAATCTGTTATGCTTTGTTTCATCGAGGCTTTTTGTGCCTGCAGCTGCTGTCATCTTTACATCTTTCCTTTGTAATGCAGCACAGTCGTCAAACTGGTCGTTTAATACCTTTAGCGTAAATGCTAACAATATGCCTGCGGTTGTGGTTTGTCCAAAGTGGGATATTGTAGCTTTTTGTTCATTTTTCAGTAGGAATGTATATTAATTTAGGCCTTGAATGTGTTGCTTTTTCTTCTGGTGATGTTAGCTAACATTAGTAAAATGCAACTCGCTGCCGATTAGTTCAACACGTCAAACAGGAAATCGGACAGTTTGTCGTTTTACTGCGCTGAACTCAACTGCATTAAAACAGCGTTGAGTATTTGTAGAATTTTTTTGTTGATGAAAATGACTTAAAAACAACTTTTGTTGCAGTTCTGTTAAAATGTCATTTTTTAAATGTAGTGTCATTTTGACATGGCTCACTTTATTCGCTAGATTTCCATGTAAACATATCACAAATTTTAACTGAATTTCGAGAAAATAAGAAAAACAAAATCTGAATTATACAGTAGCGTTACGTGATCATTAGGAGTCGGCTCGTCAAGATGAGCAGCAGGTGGCGCCAATTCTTCAGTCGGGTGCACAGAAGACGTGCACAAAATTAAAAGAGAGAACATGATGATGATGAATATGACACTTTGTGTATTTCATGTATTCATTTGAGGAATGTAACATCGCTCCACACAGATCCGATCATTTAGTGTGCTGCTATTTTTCATCTCTTCAGTGGAGCAGAAGCCTCAGTGGATGGTTTCGAAACATGCTTCACGTACATCATTCGCTGTTCACTGAGTCCCCTTCCATAGCACATCGCCCTTTGCTGAGTTTTTAACATCAGCCAAACTTATTTGTGGTAATCTTTTCAAATTTTTGGCATTTCCACTCAGTGTCAGTAATACACAATCTCAAAGGGCACATTAAACGGGTGGATGGAGATAGACTTATTACCTAAAGTAACACTGATACATGTAGTGTGTTCTCCCAGCTCAGGGAGGCCACTCTTAAGGTCAGAGTGTTTGCAACAGACGGCTCTCTACACCTCCTGGTTTTAATTATTCCAGACACACACACACACACACACACACACACACACACACACACACACACACACACAGACTTCCCTTTTCTTTGCCCTCCATCCATTCTCTTCACCAGCTTGGATGAAGAGTAGTAATCAAGAGTTGGCAGCAGACAAGAGGCCATTTACTCAGGTGAGGAGCAGGGAGATGGGGCCACTTCAGGAGATGCAAAGCTTAGCCTAAGGGTGCCACTCAATCATCTCCAATCAAGAAAACCCCCAAGAGGCCTCAGAGCAACATATCGCATCCCTGCGTTCGTCTGATACGACTTTCCAAGGTGAAACATGCCTTTTTGATTACAAGAATCTTATTCACAAAACTTCCTTTTAATATTTTCTGGTCTCACATGGAGAGAGCGGCCTGATAAGAGGAAACGCGGTGAGGGCTTTCCAGCAGAGCTGCCCCGGGCCGCGGCAGCACCACCAGGCCCAGCTGATGAAGATACAATCCAGAGGAGGCTCCTCTCCTCTTCGCCCTCCTCCTCCTTCTACTTCTCTCCCCTCTTCTCCTCTCATTGTGGCATTTGCCAAGAGAGGAAAGAAGAAGAAGAAGGGGAAGGGGGGAAAAAAAAAAAAGACAGGCATTGAAGTCGATCCCTCTGTGAATAAAGCAGCCTCTGAATCCAATTTCGGTGAAAAGAGACAGAGTCAGCATGAGGGTGGTGCCGTAAAGAGGCAGGTACAGGCAGATGAATCAGGAACAGGAGAAGCCTTGGGTTGGAGAGATCAAAGATAGTGTGGAAAAGAGAAGAAGAAGAAGAAGAAGGAGAGGCTGTTGAATTATTTTGGAGGTGTTTGAGGGGTATTTTCCGTCTAGCGTGTCTAACCTCAGAGGGGCATGTTCTGCCAGCTCTCAGTGCATGCAAGCCGCACTCACACACGTAACCAGAGAAACACGCACACACACATACACACAAGGGCTTTCGCTTCTGAGTCTTATGTGCATCGCTCTTCTGGGAGACTTTACCTTTCGCTTTGCAGCAAGTCAAATTTCCTGGATGACGGGAACGGCAGCTTTTCGAGCCTTTTCGAAAAGCCCCTTTGACATGCAGTCCTCCACGCTGAAGTCGCTGACTGTTACAGGAAAGAGTCAAATCAAATCAAAGCAGGCTGTATACTGAAGGTGGGATGGGACTAGGGTCGGGGTAGGCTGTGTCTGCTTCAATCCAGTTAAATGTGTCTAATCTAATGTCAATGAGAGATGAGGTACCTCTGAACCCAGAGTAGAGGTGGTGACCCAGAACAACCATATGGCTCCATATCACTTATGGCCCTGGAGAGCATCTGACCAGCCGTCATGACTTCTTCTGTGTGTGTGTGTGTGTGTGTGTGTGTGTGTGTGTGTGTGTGTGTGTGTGTGGACAGACTAGCTGTAACAGCTGTCTCCTGCAGAGCTCTCTGGGGAATGGCTGACCTTATGCTTCTCAGGTGATCTCAGTTTTTTTTTTTTTTTACTCCCTTTTTCAAAGTCGATGAATGCAACTTTGTCATCAGACTCCGCTGAGATATGAAAGATTACTACTTGATTCATATTATTTCACTCTCACTTTTTTTTTTTCAGAAGACAATATCCCAAAGTTGAAGTGCTTTCTGAGGCTACAAGATAAAAGCTCTACTGTAATGTTTATGCACATGATAAACTCTCTTTATAAAACACCTTTCAAAAGAATGTTACAAAGATAATTTCAACAACACCACACTGAGTAGAATAGAATAGAATAGAATAGAATAGAATAGAAAACACAATATAATAAGATAAAAAAAATAGACAATACATACATATTAGGACAGAAAAAATACCTAACATAAATAAATGGCTTCTGAGGGGCTTGCACTATGAAAAGCTTGGACCCCTTCTAGCGTAACTGTGTGTACACATACTGTATTCTACAAACTGCAACATTTCAGTCATTGTTTCATTTGCCATATTTGGTTGACAAGTGAAGTAAGCAGTAGTGGGACAGGCAATAACAGAGGAAGTGATATTGTGTTTGATTTTCCTTCATGTGACGACAGTATTCAACACACTGCTGGGGTCAGCACGAGCTAGCTGTTGGCCCAAAAACAGTGTCCAGTGTTGTTAGAACTCTTTTCACCACTCTGCTTCGCTGTGTGTTGTATCTACATTTTTGCCCAGTGGTGAGAAATGTTCTGGTGCACCTTCTGGCTTCAAACTGCCGACTGCAGCTCTCTCTGAACGGCCTGCTCTGCCCAGACTCTAATGAGGGGCTGGACACCTTCATTTTTCTGACAAGTGTCCTCCACTGTTCTTCTTTTTTAAAGGATTGGTATTCACCTCCTGGACAGCGTTTCCAGAAACTCAGAAGAACTGTAGAAAGAAAAGCAGCAGCACCTGCAACAATGGCTACGTGTTGCACTCCATTAAGCTCCTGCAGAGAAAAACAACTCACACAGAGTGATACAAGGACTTAATTCCACAAGTGGAACTTTTCATTTTTATGCCAAGTCTGAACAAATGTCAACATTCAATATTTTCTGCCTTCACTGCTGTTTTTCTGAATAAATTACTTCCAACTATGAGAGTCACCACCGTCTTCTACATAACATATGAGGACCCGTCAAAATAGCAAGCAGCTGCTGTCAGACATGCACGCTTCATTAAGACCACAGTAAATTCATCATTTAGAAGTAGGCTGGTAGGGAAATAAGGAATGTTCTTTCCTGAAATATTTGATGAAACTCAGTTTACCACTTTCTAAAGTTTTAGGAGGGGAGAGGAGGAGAGTTTTAAATTTCCACTATAAGAAGTTACAAATGAAATTGGTGCAATACAGTGCAGGATGAAGAGAAAAGCCCTCCTATTAGCGACTGTATAGTGCTTGATGTTCCTTCTGGGATCTGGTTTGTGATCTGCCACCACATGGTGTCTCTGTGGTGCAGCCCAGAAAGGTGTGAAGCAAGTCTGAGAGAGCTGCAACTGTAACCTCCTTCATCACCATTCAGAGGCCGTCCATCAAACGGAACGCAAGGGGTTAACTGGGTGAAAACTTTTCTGCTTATCTTCAGCTGTGACAAAAGAAAAGGCAGGGGATAGTGGCGCTTTGTTTTTGACTCTCGAGTGTCATTTGGGAATGGGATCCAGTTTCCCAGCCTGGTAGAAAACAGGTGCTCTCGCCAGTTGTTCTTTTGTCCCATTACGCCTCTTGCGGATTGAAAGTGGAGCCAGCACCTGTTAACATTCCTCAGTGGTTGTGACAGAAACAGAAATGCAGGAGAAAGAAGAAGAAACACTGTAGTGAAATACAAATGTTCCACGCAGGAGCAGAAAAGAAATAACTGACATTCCGCAAAGTCAATTGAAAGAAAATGATTATAAGAATTCAGTTTTTCCTTTTATAGGCTGCATACTCATCACCTGTTCACTGGAACTGAGGTTATAATGTGAGGTTACTGCCTCAGTGCATCATTGCAATCCTTCTAGTTAGCACAATCTTCTGCATTTTCACAGAAAAGCATTGACTGACTGTGAAAAATAAGAACCAGAGTTTAAATGTCTCTGTTTTTTGAGGATGTCTAAGGTGGGGTGGTTCCTGGGTGTTGCTCAGCTCTGCTCTGGCCACAGCTGTCGAGAGGCTCTGATGTCATGTATAATGGGAGCCCGCAGGGATGGAGGGATGAGGGAAGAGTGAGGGGCCGAAACCAGATCCCTGCCCTGCGCTTTGCTGTACTGCTCAGACTGTGGGCGAAGGTTAATGTGGAGCCACCTGCTGCATGCACACTGCACATGTGATACTGTCGCACAAGCAGTAGGAGAATAAATCGAGACCAGATAGGGTTCCCGTCTTGATTCCTTTACATGTTGCATAAAGTGAATGTCAGTTAAACTGAAACAAATTCACTGCGCGTGATTGTGTGTTAGTACTTGCATGTGTGGAGCAGGAGGAAGCATGAGGAAGTAAGGAGGCTGACAGTTATGGTGACTTAATACCACTTGATATTTCATGGCTGGGGGAATGTGGCGGCACTCCCTGCTTTATGGAGCTGGCCTGGATTATTTAGCTGGATGGAGTCCTGCCCAGAGGAACAGCTGAATGATGTCATGCACACACACACACACACACACACACACACACACACACACACACACACACACACACACACACATGTACACAGAGTTTGTCCACGCAATCAAGCTGTGGACGTGCTGTGGAAGTGTTGTTCTGGTTTGCTGTGCAGTTTTTGAGTTGTTTGAGGGTTTTTACAGCGTGGGATGCTGGGTAATTGGGAAGGTGAGCAGAGAGAAGGTGGGTGGGGTATACTAATAAGGGCCTGGGTTGATTTCACAGAGGGAGGTGGTGGCGGGGGGGGGGACGCTGGGGAGCAGATGTGTTTGGAGAGCGAGATGAGAGATGGAGGTGGGTGTTTTCAGGGGGCTCCGGGTTTGCCGGTAAGCTGACCTCACGGGGCATATGGTTGTGCAGATGTGTGTGTTGGGTGCTCACATGCATGTTTGTTTGTGCATGCGTGTTCCGTCTGCGCAAATCAATGTCTGGCTTCACTCTTAATGGATAGAATCAGGTTCTCCCCTCCTCCCCGCTGCTCAGAGACGAGCATGTTAGCATGCAAGGCCCTCTCCTCTCTCCTCCATATAAGAACCTAAATATGGAAACAGTGATTGGAAATTGTTTAGACAACCTGAAATGGTTTATCCCGGGGCTGTGCACAGCTCGCAGATCAAAGCAGAGGAAACATGAATCATAGAGAGTTTCTGTACGGAAACAAACCCTTCGCCTTTCTTCCTTTTGACATACACACTGGCACAAATAAGAATGTTAAGGAAAACAAAGAGAAAGAGGCAAAGACGTGAGAGGAGTTGGCCTCCCTGAGTTCAGCGGTGCTGACTTCTTTGTTTGATCATACTCTATGTAACATCACATTGCCTGCGACTAAATAGTCTCACATTAAAGAGCCACCCACTTCTGACTTAACCAGCGGAGGAAAGTCTCAAGAGACGAAGCCCCTTGGAGATCACCTTTCTTTTCAACTCTTCACCTTCTTTCCCTCCTCTCCATAAAGATCAGCAGCAGCGATCACAGGTGCTGCCTGCTCGGCTCAGCGATAACTGATCCACTGTCTAAAGAGCATCACTCTCCTCCAGCCATGTCCGCTTACTCTCTCCCGGGACGGGCCAGGAGAAATAGTGCACAGCGCAGACTGAAAACTGCCGAATGATGGCATCGAGCCCCTGCAGACAATCCAAACTGGCTGAACTTTCTTGTTCTGTCTAAAAAAAAAAAATACCTTTCCTTCCCTTTCTGCTCAGTGCAGCAGTTTAAGGCTTTGATTCTAAACCTTTTTTTTTCCCCCTCTTATGTCTCACCTTCACCTCTCTCACAGTAGTGGTGTGGTCCCATGCAGAGCCCCCCAGGCCTGTGTTCAGTCCGTCTGATCTCCTGCATCAGCTATCAGTTTGACATTCATTGAGAATTAGTAGCAGGAGGGATTAATGAAATAAAGAGAAAATCTTATTCCTGCTTGAATTAAAAATGAAATTCTGCACATCAGGCTGTGATAAACACATTTACCTCTGTCCACTGACTGCTCTCACACTCCACCTCCTCCTGTTTCTAAGCCTGCCGGATGGGCCCTCCACGTTGCTTCCATTCCTCCCCTCTTGTCAAACGGACAGAAGCGGCTGACTCACTCATTTCAGGGAAGTGAAGCTGCGTTGATGTCATCTTGACAGACAGAGCAGTCCAGTAAACACAGCAGGGATGGCGTCAGACATCGGACGCATCACTCTCGGCTGACAGAGGTGCGAGGTGATGTCAGCGTGTGATGAAATCATTATGTGGGCACATCTTCCAGCCTGTGATGTCAGCACGGCCCTGGCATGACTGAGCACGGTGTAGCTATTTCCTCTCTATTACTGAAAATGGGGTGAAACCTGGAAATACATGATGTAAATACCTTGCTTGCATTTTTCTCCATTACACATGGTGCCTTCTCACCATCAATTTGCTTTGCTCACATATTTTAATTTCATCAGGGAGGGAAACACCATGGAAACGTTGTATTTTGGCCTTTTATTAACTTCAAATTATGATGATGACAGTCTTTTTCAGTTTATTTCTCATGACCACAGTCTTTTCCCAAACAGAGCCACAGTCCTGGTGTACATGAACGGCCTGGCAGAACTCAGTTTTGAGGTTGAATTGTGCAAAAAATACATCTGGAAACCCATTTTGAATTAATAGCAGTTGAGTAAACTGTCAGACTTAAAGCTGCATCTATCAATTTTCATATGAACAGTGGGTCACATGATTACAGGTAATGTAAAAGGTGACAAACACAAGAGAATTTTCACCCAACTCTGTATTTGCCCACAGCTCTACAAAGCGTTTTAGCAGCTTTTAGCTCCTTGTTTTGGTTTTATTTTTTTTGCCTTCAACCGTTCACATCATCGTCTTTGTTTAAACACAGCAGGTGGCTGTTTTCAGCATGAACCCAGTGCACAAGTAATGTAAGTCTGACAGCAAACAGCTGACAGAACAAGCAAGATATTACAAAACCAAAATAGGCGACTTGTCAGTGTTTACCGCTTGTTGTGCTGCCCCCAAGTGGCTAAAAATTCCAATTAATGAAGATTTAGTGTAATTAGTCTGAAATTAAACAGGGGCTGCATCCAAAACATTTATCAGCAAGTCACAGGCTTCAGTTGCCTCTATGTATTGGAACTGAAGTATAGAAGCACAAATGCACTTTGTTGAAAAAGAGAAATGAGCACAGCGGTCCATCTATAATTTCAATACATTTTAACAGCCCTCAAGAGAGAACTCAAGAACTTCCTTAAGTGATACACACAGCGCAGAGAGAAAGAAGGAGGTAGGCAGCCAACAAAAAAATAAAAGGAAAAAAAAAGGGCTTAATTGGTGGCTTCAATGCGAAGTTCACACTCACCACTGCAGAGATTTAGGGTTTACTTCCTGGTACTTTCAGCTGGTAAAACACTGCAAGAGAAGTGGGCATTCCCGGGGAAAACACACTGAATACAAAGTTACTGTTATCCAGCTACAAATCAATCAATTACAACTATAGCACTTTTTTTTTTCTAGTATCAAATGCATGAAGCAGCCTCTTCCAAGGAAGGTGAAATAAATCAAACATGGCGTCTGTGTGAATAAGGCGAGCAGGTGAACAGTGCACCCTCTCTTCATATTTACTACCGAAATCAGGTTGCACCTCTCAGACAAGCCCTCTCTGTGATCTGCACCTCAGACCATATCATGTGTCGTCTTAAATATACCTCTGCGGATGGTTCATTTCATGGTCACTTGAACATACAAGGCAAGCAGGATTTAGCGCCTGATTGTGTCACTTCCCGTGTTGCTCAAGTGAAGCAGTTTGAGCTCTAACCGGCTTAGCGTGGGGAAGAATTTCTCCTTTGTGTCCTCACGGCGGTGGCTTGATGTGGCTGAGCCTCACGAAGTCTTGGCCCTGACCCTGGGCAGGTGTGCGGACCACCCCCGCCCCTTTCCCCCCCACACTCACACACACCTACACACATACTGTACATACTCATAGAGGTTCTCAGGTTCCCCTGAAATGAGAGACTGGCAACGGATCTATCAACAGAAAAATCACGAGGTAATGACATACTTAACCCCTTGGTGTGTGTGCATATGTGTTCTCGTACGTGTGTGATGGCACATTTGCGTGTGTGCTCGCTCATGTTCGCATGTGCACAAAATGCGGGCAGGGCAGCCCCCTCCCTCACAGCTCTCCTCAGCCACTCGGCAACTTTTACCTCGCCTCATTTGCTTCATGGTGAAGGGGCTGATTAAATATTTAAAGTATGGAGTAGTTTCCTTTGGCATCAGGTGTAACTCACTCCTGTAATCTCAGATAGCCTGGTGCATGGCGCAGTAATTATAGTCGAGTTAACCGTGTGAGGCAGAGAGGGTCCACGACAGGCGAGGCTTTGTTGTTTATGTCTGCTTACAAGTTTATAGGCCTGTTTTCGCTTTCACTCGCTCCCGTATGCAGGCAAGTGGCCTTTTTGCATCCATTGTTGTAAGAATTATGATATTGTTCTGCTTCCAGATGCAAGAGTGAGAATAATAGTGGCGTGAGCATTATGAAAACATTGGATTCGGTGTATTTTTCACTTCACCGCAACTGTTAATATGTGAAGTTTCTAAGGAGGCACTCTTTATTAATGGTTTACAAGTTCTGACTATGGCTTTATTGGTGGTTAATAAATCATTAAGTAATGCCTTATACATCAATTATAAGCTATTAACAGGCCTCGCCTTGTGGGAGCATTAATGACATGCACTGCCTGTCTGACTCATTGGTTTGCATGATATTCTATCAAGCCTGCAGTTGTAAATTTTGTCCATAGAAACGTTGTTAATACTTGTGATGGCTTTTGGCCTCAGTGCTCTGCAACCTTTTCCATGAGGTTGGACGGTGAGCCACTGAAGTAGTCTTCCTAGCTAAAGAGCTAGCTAAAAGACAGAACAAGTGTCATGGTGAGGGAGGATGAAGACCAACTTAGAAGAACACCAACTTAAAAAACTTATAAAAGGTGTCTAGTTAGAAGGTGGCACTTATGAAACCTTTTCCAAACCCAGTGGGTGAAAAACGCATCATTATGGATGCTCAAAATAAAGCTGCTTTTCTAGAAAAGCTACATTAGGGAGGTAAGAGGTTGTAAAAAAAAAAGTAAAGAGTAATTGATAAAATCCTATAATCCAACAAAAAAAGGCGTGAAAAAAGTTAAGGCCCAGGTGAGATGCACTGTTACATAAAAGTACTTTTCCCTAAACTTCTACCCTGTGCTGTGAAGCCTCGTGGACAGCCTCCTTTAATCTTCGAAAACAATACACTTCCAACTGTGAAGCACGACCGAAAAGCCTTTAGAAGAAGAACAATAGATGGCAGTGTTATGCACCTCCAAACGTCTGAGCCAAAGCTCTGCTGAACAGACAATTCAGGAGCTGTAAGAAAGTCACAGTGGGCGGCTGGTTGAACATCAAAGCGTACAGTCACAAAGACACAGTGAAGAGGATATATGCCTAAATGTCTGTTTTGTACGTGGAGTGAATTGTGACTTTAATCCATTTAGGTGCGTACCTCCTCCAAAAAAGATCCCTTGAATGTAAGATGAGTAATAAAGCAAAAGGAGCCACATCCGTGCTTTACCTTAATCCCACACACTCTCATTTTTGTCACTAATCTGACAGATTTACACACTTTTATTACCTGAATGTGCCGCCCTCTACATATTTCACCTCATGGAGAATCCTGTTGGAAAATGTTTAAATTGTAGGAGCGTTTCTTCAAGGTTTTTGAGAACGCGTTATCTCAGACAACAGCTGAATAGGCTGTGCGGGAAAAGGTGAAACGCTACCTCATGTAAAAGCAAAAGGCCTTTTAACTTTTAGCTGCTGCCAGCTGTTCAGCTGCAATCCTAAATAAAGTTTCTTGGATACATTTATTATTCCATCAGGACTTGAAATACAAGGCCCATAATTACCCTTCAGAGGAGCTAATGTTGTAAGTTTAGGTAAGATGACAGTAATAACCTGCTAATGCATGAGCCTTACAGACTTTATACTCATGAGGAGCAGAAAAAGGGAGAGTGACAAATTGCAGTTACTCATGTCGTGTTCATAAACCTACTCCTGCAGGCATTTAGGTTTTAAATATTGCTCTTTTTCCATTACAAAGCGTAGAAGGTCTCTCTCTCTCTCGCTCTCCGCTCTTCTTGTACTGCAAACTGCTTTGTTAATCTGTACTGTTGCCAGGGATATTTATGAGTTTTTGGCTAGTGATTCAGTCAAATAAACAAACTTCTTCACTGTTTCCACAGCAGGGAGAGTGCGGCTCCGCAGTGACTGTTAAGATCAATGAGAGTTTCAACTTCTGACTGAATGCAGGGCCTCGTCCTGTTGAGATGTGCTGCGGGGCCCCTCCGAAACACGGCTCGTGTGGTCGCATTTGGAAACAGCCTAATTTCTTACATGTGTCTGCGAGGGTGTGAATTCACAAACTGTGATTCTCGTTGGCGTGTCTGCTGCAGCTTTTATCATGTGGATTGATGAACTGATTTTAAGGGAATGAATCTGTCGAGCTTAGGCGCTTCGGTGATGTAAGTGTTTGACTCCAGTTCTTTCCAGCGGGAACAATGAAGAAGCTCTCCTTCAGCGTCTTAGTTGCACCCTCACTTTCTGCATCGCCTCGAATGCACTCCGAGTTGTATTTTCACAAGTGCTCCAAAAGATGATAGAAAATCTCCCAGGTTGTATTGAGTGGGTGGAGGTGAGTTTTTGTGAAACGGCGGTGTGAGAGGTGCTTGTTTTCCCACAAGTCTTCAGGGGATTCCCCTCTCCTCTCTGTGCTGTAAACCAGCATCACCGAACCACTGATGGACGTCTCTGTTTGGCAGGTGCTCATATACTTGGCGCCTACTGTTGCCCACAGCGATGAGGCTGTCAGGGCAGAATGCTTCCAAGAGTGCAGGGGAACATTATATTTCACATTATCTCAGAACAATAGGCCATTTCCTGCTCGCTGCAGGCCAGAGAGGCTGATCAGGGCCTGCCAAGCTCCAGGAAGGGAGCACAGACTGCAGGAGAGGTTGGCGTCTAAAGGGGGGAACTGTATGAAGTTGATGAATTGTTAGGTAGGTGGTTCCAGAGTGGGTGCGAGCTGAACTAACCTGCCAGTTAGTGTGAGCAAGAACAGTCACAGAGTGTATTTCAGGTATGATTTGAACAGAAACACGTGTCTTCAACTTTACAGCCAGTATGACTTTTTAGTTTTGTTTTTTTTTTTAGCCCTGCTGGCAACATGGCTCTGTGGATTGAAGTGTCAGCCTATCAGTAGATCCGTCTGTCAGTCCACCACTCCATAACAACTCATTTAACGACTGAATAAATTGCCATTACATTTGGTGCAAACATCCTTGGGACCCAGAGGACAAACCCTAGTGATCCCCTGATGTCTCCCTCTCGTGCCGCCACTGAAACATCTCAGCGCTCTGCATGGACTGGCAGACAGTTCGTACAGACATTCACGGCTCTCAGTCGATGAATCCTAATGCCTTCAGTGATCCCCTGACATTTGTAGTGTTGAGTGAAATATCTCTACAACTATTGGATGGATTGCCATGAAATTTATTCATTCATGTTCCTCTGCGGGTGAATTTTAGTAAGTTTGGCGAGCCCATAACTTTTCATCCAGTGCCATCATCTGGTCAAAGTTTTGATTTCTTATGTTCTTTGGTTCACCGAATACCGAAGTCAGCCTCAGCTGACCTTTAGCATTGATTGTTAGCATATTATAAACTCAGATGTTATGCTAACATCACCACTGTGGGCATGTTAGCACGCTTCACATTTAGCTCAAAGCCCCACGTTACCTGACTGCAGCCTAACAGAGCCAATAGTTTGCCAGCAGACTGTATAACAAAGTCATTTTAGGAGCTGCTGGGCTAGTGGGTAAATTTCACACATTTCAACTCGCTGTAGTCACACGGAAAACAATTGGCAGGTCAGTCGAGGTCACTGGCTCACCCTCTACTCCACCCAGATCCATCCAACCATTTAGCGCAGGCGCCAAATGCTTCGCAACCTCTGGAAATACCTTTTCACTGAGTGCTCTTTTTCTCTCTCTCACCCCTTTCTTTGCGTTGCGTAACTGCTCTTGTGTTGTATTATTGAAACGTTTGGCTCTGATTAGTGCAGCAGATGAAACGGCTAAATGCTAATGTGTGATTTCCCAGGGGGCCGCCCGGCTTCATGGGCTGCAGGTGTTTGCAGGGGAGGAGGAGGAGGGCTTTTAAAGTGCATCAATGCCAATTACGCCCTGCATTGTTTGTATTTTCTGTTACTCATCGGGGCAGGTAAACACTCCAGGTTTGCTTCCTAAGTATTTTCGTGGTGCCTGTGGAAGCCCGGTACAGTTGGTACTGTATCCAATCCCTCCTCCCCCTGCCCATGGTGTATGAGCTGTTAAAATCACTCAGGCAATAAATATGAGAAACGCTGGGAGCTCCAGAACCTCTCCTTGGCTGTACTCTAGCGAATAACATGGTATTGATTATCTTGATGGGCACGAACCCTCCCACATATCAGCCCTAGGTCATAGATCTATTGTTTTCTTCTCAATAAGATCTGTGATACCTGAGCATTTATTTCAACAGCTGAGCATTGCAGGTCTAAGGTGATTCTGCTTTGCATTTATGTTGAAAGATGTTTTTATAGCTCTGGCTCAGGAGGAGAGTTGAAGGCTTCCAGCTGTCTGATATCCTGTGAGCAAACTCAGCTGCCTTCAAGATCATGCATTCAGAGCCCAAGGTGAGTAACTCTCTTTTACTGTCCCGTTTCACCCCACCACTCCTCTTTTCAATCCCTCCATCTTCATCCTTTTGGGATGGACTGTTCTTTTTTTCTGCTGTGCTGAGCAGACAGGCAGCAGCGCTCAGCCTCCCGGCTTTCCTTCTCTTCTCCTCCATTTAATTTTTTTCTACAGTACATCGCCACAGATTTATCACCTCGTGCCGTTTTCCTCCCGAAAACGTCGGAAAAGGAGAGGAATTATTCCTGGGTTCTGACAGGGGGGCCTCAGGGTGGTGGGGAAAGATGGGGAGGTGTGTTGTGAAGCAAGAAGGGAAGGAACGAAGGAAAGTGGAGGCTTGAGACGGGGTCTGAAAAATGTGACTCATGTAAACGCTGCCGAGGAGAAAAGGGGATGAGTATAATTGATTCTGACGACCCGAGTCGGATGGCGGTCTTCCCCAGGGGGGAGACGGTGAGCGGATCCCAGCCAGAGTCACTGCTGTGGGGGAAGGGACAGGGGATGAGACAGGGATGGAGGTGGAGGTGTGGAGCATATCTCTCTCTCTCTCTCTCTCTCTCTCACACACACACACACACACACACACACACACACATGCACGCACTCATACTCAACTCACTTACCATGTAATCCAACACATCCCCTTCCCATCAGGCTTTGGACAAAATGTACTGAATCCGGGCCGCCCCCGTTGATCTAGTCAATCTGTAGTTAACTGCATATGACATTACATATGCATGAGCTAATTAACCTATCAAATCAGTGACAAGAATTTCCCCACTTGTCTCTTTCTTGTCTTAATTGCAGGTGGGGGTGACAAGAAACAATGGGTGGATGAGGCTCCGGCTTTTAAATCAAAACCTCTCTTTCTCTTTCTCTTGCACACACAGACACACTTGCACACAATCCTGTGCAGAAGAACCCTCATCCTCTTATTAGCCCACGCCCACGGCTCCCTGGAGCCAGACTAAATAAATAAATTACAGATTCAGATGCCTGCTTACTTGCTAACCTTGTTAGCTTTTGCACTACAGCAAACAGAAACCTTGTTTGTTTGTGTGTGTGTGTGTGCGTGTGTGTGAGCAGTATGATTGTATTGATGACTATTATATCTGTGCCTGTATACTCATATTCAGGGTCCATTCGTCCTCCAGCAGGCCTGATTCATTAACCTTATGTGTAAGACTGCTCAGTAAATGTAGGTTACTGCTCAGGCAGACATAATTCCCCAAAGGCGAAGAGCGGCATTAGCATCCGGTTATCTCGCCACATTCCCTGGAGCTAAGATGACTCCAGAAAGATGCTCTCTGTCTCGTTTGAATTCTGCCGGACACCCACACACACACTCATACAGTATGCTACCACACACACCGGTAGCAGAAATAGAAGCTGATGTGAGAGCAAAGAATGAGGACAAGATAGGGGTAAAATAGGCCCATCATGACAGCATGCAGACAACTTTTTCTGCTCATTTTCATCAGCTCCTGGTACGCTTGTGCCGATGTTTCGATCTGAAGGTGAGTTGTTCTTGATTTTATTTACTCATCAGTCAAGGAGAAACGCGGGATGGGGCAGATTCAGGCCTTTATCCTGGCAGATCCGAGCCCTTACATTGAGCGGATGGAGGCTCAGGGAGTTATATGAGAAGAGAGGAGAGGATTGGAACAGATGGCAGGAGTCCCCCTGGGCGAACGGCGCCTTCCCCGCTGAACACTGGGAGCTCTTGACCATCTGGACCAAAAGGCAATGAGCAGCACCCCGTAGCGGATTCCCCATTGAAGCAACGTGGTAGAGGAGAGACAGGCTCACTCGGAGCAATGTCACCAACATACTGTCCATCAGCTCCATGTTGTTAGAATAAAGTGTCCCACATACACACGGAGTGATCAGATCTGTTGCTCTCCCTGTACAGGAATGAATGAAGTGCATGCTGGGCTGGAGGCTGAAATAAAACGCATTTGTCAACAATTTCGACCCTTCGACTGCTTACTTTTCCCAACACATAGGAAGCTTGTCTTGAAGTCCACATAGTCTCAGTATTTACGTGGCCAGTCTTGGAGTGAAAAATCTTCTATTTCTAAAGCAGGAGAGATGGAAGGAGGGTGGAGACCTCTTCGATACTCTTTGAGCTGTCCATCATTCCATGTCAGGTCTTGCTGGAATGTATGAAGTTAAAGCAGTTGGTTAAACTTGCTCCTTTGGCAAAAATAATGTCTCCTACAAATCCAAAGCATATTTTTTGATTTGGCTTGGGTAACTGTGCAGTCGTCTCTCATGCTGAAGAGCATGGGACTATTGGATCCAGACTGGGAATGGAGCAGGAGAGAAAGATTCAGTATGTATTTAGTTAAGGTACTTGATGTGAACCAGCGAGTTGTTCAAAGTCTGACCTTCATTTTTAGTCTTAAGGGGGCTCAGTTTACCATCCAACTATCCCTGCCACTCACTGACATACACTGACATTTAACATAACGACAAATTGTTGGTGGTGTAGTGTCAAAATGTCAAAATGTCAAATGTCAAATGTTTGACCCAACCTGTCCCTGAGTGGATTTACTTTTGAATCAGCACTTAGACTGTCTTCAGTCTCTGTAATGTGACGTACAGTACTTCTGAGCTAAATGGAATATATGAGTACAGGGTAATTACCAGAGTTATTTAAAACAATTTGTTTAGATTTCATTGGATGACTCAAAAGTGGGCGAGGTCTAGCAAATACAGAGCAATCACACACCACTGGCTGCCACTCGGAAGTTCGTCCAATCAGGAGGAAGACAGGGAAGAGGGAGGAATTAAAAAATGGGACTTCAAGCACATTCTCTGTAAATGTCAACAAGTTTTTGCTAGCTGACATCCAAGCACATATCACCTACCCACAAGCTATCAGTTGCGGTTTTACATGATGGGTGGGATAAGTCCCCCCCCCAAATCGCATCTCACTGGATACATCTAAGCATATGCCCCCAAGTCCAGGATGAGCCATCAAAAATATGAGAAAAGAGAGCTTGTCTATGCATATGTTAAGTATATTCTCAGACTTTGGTCCCTTGGAAGATTATGGATTTATTAAATTATTATCGCCAAACTGCATCTAAACCTATTTCAACATTTGACTGACATTATTGGATAATGTGGTGAAGCAAAGCTCCATCATCTGGGGATCTTGATGCTTGTTTTTGAGACAAATCGAAGAGGCCCACATCCTCCAGCAGTGGCTCTTTATCCTTTTCCTCTTCATGAAACTGACACAGGCACTGAATCTGAATCCCAATCAGCCCATCCAGCACAGAGTGTTGCAGTGATGTACCTGCGCCTGCTTATCCTCCTGAGGTGTCTCCTTCCCTGCTCCATTTAGAGCCACAGCCCTGCTCGGATCGATGCCTTTCTCCAGCCGCCCGTCATCAATTATTCACCTGATCAGCCCTGCTGCTCATTAGATGACTAATCTGGGAGGGTGAGGAGAGATGGGACGCTTTGAAACCTGAGACCGAGAGGCAGCAGGGAAGGGAAGGGCGGATCACATCTCCAGATCGAGAGAGCGATGGAGGGAGAGTTCATAGATGTGGGATTACCGATTTGTACATCTAAGTCCCGACATCCAGGAGGGTTTATAAATCTTTGATGAAACCATAGAATCACTTTGATGAATGTGCACACGTATCACCAACATGTTGCACGTGCCGACAGCGGCTTCACAGATGTTAGCGTATTAAGACAGACTGGCAACAGAGCATCAACAGTGAGATGTGAGAAGGTGGGAGTGGAGCTTCCGTCAGCCCAAAGATTGCATGTTGCGCTCACATTACACCCCACCTAAGTTGTTCTCGAGAACATCTGTGGTCAGTGTGGGTCACATTTTTACTGTCCTATAAATCTCCCCCGGCATTCTTCCAGTGACGCCAGTTTTGTTATTCCACGTCTCCCTGCATGTTGTTTAGCGGTCTTGTTTCCTCCCTGCTGGGTCTGTGCATCAGGGTCAAATGAAAGAGAGACAACACGCTCAGAAGCCAAACGGGTATACACACTGAGCGAGTACATTTTCATCTGGCATAGATCAACAAGTCCGACATCTCTCTCTGAACGAGAATAAGAAAAAAGCAGCGCAACTGTTTGTCCCTCACTTTTCTTACCCAATCTCAACACTTCCAGGGCCACGGATGTGTTGAAGAGGGTGCAGCTCAGAGACCCAAAGAAAGAAAGAACAAGAGGAAAAAGAAAGAGAGCAGCCCCCAGTTCTCCTTCTTTCCCACTGATCATGTACAAGCGGGGGGGTGGCTTTGATCTCCCCTGTCCCCCTGAGAGCCACAGTGAGGTAGGAGTGCAGTGTGACGGCTGTGGTACATGTTAGCTCTGATTAAAGGGAAATATGCATCACCGTATAGCGCTTTCCTTTTTATCTGCGCCTGCGATGTGGTGCGATGGCGACGCTAGATTGGGCCCCGATATGTACTGATGTCGCAGCTTTATCTGTGTTCCACCGGAGCTGAAAGCCACCTGAAGTTGAGTCAGTCTCATTTGAAACCTTTGAGTCCTCATAAAGAGTTTGAAGAACTTGAGGAGTTGTCGTAAACGTAGCTGAGGTTGCTCTGTGTCAGGGAGTTGTTCTCTCGCCGTTTGGCTGTTTGAGTAGCAGCAGAAATCACACCAGCAGTGCCCTTTGACCTTTGATACAGGGTCATGTGCCTCCAAATCAATTAGAGCTGTGGACCTGCATTCCACACTGGCGTGGCAATGACTACCAGGGCTGGGCCTGCGGCAGAGGAGAGAGCATTTGGCTGTGACATCAACTACTAAAAGAAAAAGCATTCTCTAACATGGTCCTTCAAATGTTTGTCCCTGTTGTCGGTGAATTTGATAAGAGTGGTTTAGTGTGTTTTTTCCAAATGCATTTTGCAAAGCAGAAAAAAGACAAGCAGAGGGAAAAATGGAGACCAGCACCACTGTCATCCCCCTTCATTAAATATGAAGCCGTCACAAGCAGACAGCTATTGTTTTAATGTTCCTCTCAGAACATGCAAACCTTACCTTTCTCTGTCTCCAACCAACGATCATGTTGCATTTTAAGGCCAGTTTTTGTAGAGTGGATCATGTGTGTTCTATTTAAAACATTGTAAAGGAGACATATTGATGTGCATTAAAACCAAAGGGTGGAACGTTTGTACACGTATCTGTAGGTTTGATTATGCTGAGGCAGACAGATGGGAGGTCTGTTGGTGGGGGAGCACAGAGGTAAGGCATATATAGGCTCTTAAAGCCTTTGGGCTAACCCACTTTGCTTGACCCTTATATGCTGCACACTTGCACACCTTTCCGGAGTGAAACATCAATTAATCCCATTCATTCAGTCTCATCTGATAAATACACAGTGACGCTGCCTTCCTGTCTGCCTCAGCGCTGCGCTCAGTGTGCTGTGTTTGCTACAGTGGGTGTAGCAGTCACATCTGCAGGGTATTAAGTGTGTACGTGGACGGCTTTATTCTTTATTTCTGCTTCTTACTCGAACTGAAAAGATTCATAGGCTGCTATTTGTTCTAGTAATTTATTTATCAAACATTTTCTAGTTCCAGCTTTTGAAATGTGAGGGTTTCTTGCAGCTTTCCCTTTTTAGTGCCATCATTTGTCCAATATTTCATGACCAAATACCGGGAAAAATGACATTCCCATCAGCCTCAGCTGGACTCACTGTCAACGCTAATTAGCAGATGTTAGCATGCTAATATGCTAAACTAAGATGGTGAACATGGTGGACATCATACATGCTTTACATCCTGTTAGCATGCCTTAAATATCCACCTTTTCCTGGACCCATAACGCTGTGGAAACATGCTTAATGGCCTTCTAAGACTGATATTTGAGTGTCTCTGTTCTAAGACAGCACAGCAGTCACAAAGTCCTCAACAAAGCATATCTTTATTTTCATAAACATCAGATTCTTCAGGTACACAAACAGTCACAAGCACAAACAGTTTCAGTCTTTTTTTTTCTTTACTTTTTTTTTTTTTTTTGGACACAGTTAACATATTAAGTGAGCCAAACACATTATATCACCAACTGTGGGATTTTTTTTCACTTTCTGACTTGTGCTGACAGTCATGTTTGTTTCTCATCTGAGGAAAGAAGAGTCTGACCCTTAATTCTGTCACTTCCTGGTTTGTGTTGAGGGCTTGAAAACAAAGGACAGTTCACTGATGAACACCTGAACATGGCAGTCAATGAACTGTAGTCCGGTATAATTTACCCGCTCGGTGCACATCAGTGCTTTGCCCTTCATGCAAAGCCCTATGTTTTGTGTCAGAAACTTAAGGACAGCTCTACATGGCTTTTGTTGGTTTGTTTGTTTGTTTGTTTGCCAGTTTTGGCAACGATATATTCATCTTGTTTCCTTCCTCCACTGTGACAGGATGAAGCAGCTGATTCACTAGTTACTCTATGTAAATATATATATATTTTCTCAATATATCTATATATTCTATCTATAGAATTAGTCTATATAGCATACATATACTTTTGGTAGGGTTTTTAAAACATTCAGGTACATTCACTTGACCCTGTGATGTTTTTTTTTTTTCTCCATATGAAAGATAACCACAGACAAATGTTAGCAGAGCTACCCGCCATGTAGTAATGTAGCCTCCCCATCAAGAAACAAGACATTAGGCATCGCCCAAATTAGAAGAAGCAAACATAACAAGTGTCTCAGTGCTGGTTCCTCGAGGACCAACAATGAGCGTAAATACTAAAAGACCTCTGTATTAATCTAGAGTATAAAATAGCATATTTTTCTGGACTTGACAACAGTTTATATTAACTCTAATAATAGAGTCTGGGTGCACACAATTCCACAGGTGCGTACATGAGCTGGCAACAACAGGTAGGCAATTTGATGGTTTCCTTCGCGTATTTACTAAGTCAACAAAAGGTATTCTGTCAGTGGTTAAACTGCTTAAATGCAAAACTCACTTCTACAATCACTAGTGTGAAAAGACCCTTGGCATATCACAGAATACACATATAGGCATTAATCAACAAGTCAAAGAGATAGAACTTGGCCTACAGAGGACCACACTGACGATAAGCCACATTACGCATGAACACCGATTTTCTCAGAAGGCCACAAGGATGTCACTTGGGTGCTGGTTAGGAAAGTGTTCCTTCACGGGTCCAGGTTTCACAGAGGACCCTAATACTGCCCTTAATCAGACTTTCAAAGTTCAAGTCATGAAAATCTGAAAATATTAATATTCTATTACAGGAGCAATATTTCATCACATATTTGTGTTCACATACTGATTTCTTGTAACATGTAATAATCCAAGGCTATTAGATAAATTGTCAGCCAGTGTGATAGTAGACAGTGTGCCCTTGTTATGAGATTTACATTTCTCAGTACTGGAAAGGGTCAGTCCACACAAATTGAAGAACATATTTTCTCACTTTCCCATGGTAAATAGTGGTATATAGCCATGCAGATTTGGTCATTTCAGTCAAGATTTCATCATTGAGATTTCTACCTTTACCACTATGAAATGGAGCTGAAAGGAATTTTGCTTGTGGTGCGCACAATATTAAACAAGAACAGTGTGCTCCGTAAAGTGCAGATCAATGGCATTTGTTTTTCAAGAAAAAAAGTTGTGGAGCCTCTGTGCTTAAGAGTAGGGGTAAAAGAAATAAATTTGCAACATTCAACCTACTACTCATTTCACTGCCTTTAAAAGAGGCTTTACATTCACGCAGTTCTCACTTCATATTAAATACGGCAACAATGCTTCAGCGTGTGGGTCTACAATAGATGCTACTAGCCACATTAGCTGCAAAATGTGCCAATGTCAAATTCAACAGGCCAACCAGCAAAGAAAACAGTAAAGCAACATAAACATGGCAAAACTGCCGGGTTCTAAGTTTGAAGATGGGGACGATTCATCCTTGAGCTTCAGCTCTGAAGTGAATCTTACTTTGTATTGGCCCTCAAGGTAGTGTTAAGTAAAATAATGAGTGCATACATATAGCCTAAGAGTTTTTCAGTTGTTGTTAATCACTTCCTCGGTTGATGGGAGTAGATGAAGACTTTTGTGTTGGTTCTTGCAACCAACAACAGAGAAACTGCTGTGGTTGCTCGTAATGTTACCTTCCACATCTTCATGTTAAAAGAGTTGCTGTTAAAGCACACAATAACGCTCATTATATTTAATATGGCAAAACTTTTATCACAGTAATGACGGTATTGCAAAATCTATGAACATGACACTGGTGACAGTGATGAAACCAGTATAGCGCCCACCCCTTCTCAGGGGTTAAGACAGCGGCCATGAACTGGAATGTTTCCGGGTTGAAATTTGGCTCATCACTCCCTCCCTTATGACCTGTCCTCTGGATAATCCATAGAATAACAGGGGCACTGCTAGATGTTGTTAAACTTTTAAAACGTAATTTTTCATTGGGGTGGGGGCAGAAATCTCAGCGCAGATATTTCAAAAACTGACCACATAAACCCAAAACGATCTGCATGGCTAGATATCACAAGAGGTAAGTGTTTGAGTGAAATGACCTTTTAACAGTTTTACTGTGTCAGCTGGGTTATAAATTACCCTTTTAATAACATTTAAATAAGATGTAGAAAAAAATCCAACAGGATATTAAATACATACCTCCAAACAAAATGAAGTCCAAAAACAGAACAGTGCAATGAAAGTAACAACATGAAAAATAATATTTTCTATAAAACTGGATTCTCTGACCATGAGAGAATATACCTTATGAATTGTAACACAAAGATCAATTTTCACCATTGGCTTGATGTTCTTTTTCCTTGTTTTTTCTTTTGGACCACATCAAATGCTTCAACTGGTGAAAGATGAAACTAGTGCTAGAGAACATAAGAGAAACTCTCCATCCCTGTGCTGCTGATTATTAGGACTGAGTGTGTATGAGGAGGAGCCACAGTGAAGGGCTCCACGCCCATGTAAGGGCTAGGCTGGATAGTGTGGGCTTGGAGCAGGTGTGTCCAAATCCTCATCCGCCTCACCCTCTTCCTGGCCAGAGTACGAGCTCAGGGCGTCCCACAACAGGTTGGGCTGCTCACAGTGGTGGCGACTCCTCCAGTGCTCCATAACTCTCTCTTTAGTGTCCAACACCTCGCTGCAAAGCACACAGTTAAAGGCTGCACCTGCTGCAAGGACCCCAAGACCTCCACCGCTATCTGGTGATGAGAGGTTCCCGCTGTCCTCCCCCTCCCTTTCACGGTGGTGGGACATGATGTGCCTCTTAAGCTTGGAGAAGGAGAGGAACTCCTCATCGCAGCTACCGCACTTGACCAGGTTACGCTTCTCATTGAGCTGCCACCAATAGTGGGCAGCATGTTTTACCAGCTCATTCTCAGCCTCGCGGCCACCCCGGGGATTTTGGCCATCATGAAGTCGTACCTGGACCTCCTCCCCATGCACATACAGCAAGTGCATCTTCATGTCGGCAAAAGTTGGAGTGATGGCCTGGCAGCGGCCGCATTTAATCTGCAGCTCCACAGGGTCTTCACGATCCTGCTCATCTGACAGCTCTGAGGAGTTGGCCCTGGTGAGGAAAAGAAAGAGTAATGCTTATTTATAACTTTGTTTTTACTGTTTGGAAAAAGCTACCTAGTCAGGCAATTGATTAGTGGCTTAAACCACTTAATCTATACTGTATGATGACATGTGAGCATAAAACCTACAAAAAGAGTATGGTCACAATGAAGTAGGTGGACATGTATTCGTGAGTTATCTCAATTGGTAATAACCTCACCCCTCTACAGACACATTGTCCTCATGATGGCTGATGGATGGCTCCACGGTCAGCACCACTTTGTGGACCTCTCTCAGATGACTGAAGTAAACCCCCACATATCCAAAGGCCTTCTTGCAGAACTCACAGCCTAGAGAGCGACGTGGGCGTACCTCAGAGTGGTGAAGCTTCATGTGAGTGCTCAGGCTGCCAGAGTGAGCATACGCTTTACGGCAGACTGGGCAGACGTAGGGCCGACTGTTGGTGTGACTGTTCATGTGGCTCTGGAGGTGATGCTTGAACTGGAAACAGCGGCTGCAGGTGGGGCAACGGTGAAGTGGACGGCTGCCTATGAACACTCTTTGATGGGAAGCACCTCTCAGGTGAAGGGTTACTGGGGCTGGCTGGGAAGGGCAGTCCAGGGCCTTGGTTGTGGCCGTGGTGGGGACCTGATGACCAAGTACAAGCTCTTGTTCTTGGCCATCTGGGGTAATGGCAGGCAAACTAACCAGTTGAGGAACTGTCTCCATAACCAACATAGGTTTGGGTCGGATGCTGCGGTACTTCTTTGAAATGTCAACTTCCTTTTGCTTGGAGCCTGGAATACCTGCTGGCTGTTTCTCAGGGACCCTTCTACGGAAGAAAGACAAGGACCTCTTCTTTCTGGCCTCAAATGCCAAGATGTCTTCCATTGTTTTTCTCTTCCTTCCCCTCTTCTTGCCAGGTGGTTTCTGGAGGGTTCCCAACACAGGCATGAGTGTGGTCTTGGCCTGGGGCTGTAGAGTGGAGTTTGGCACCTGGCTGTGACCCAAGGCTTCAGTTGTCTCAAGGGTTTTGGATGAAGAATCTAAGGGGCTGGTGAGTCCTGTCTGACAAGAGAAACCCTTCTTTTCAGGGGACAAATTGCTGAGCTTAGCGGCTGGGATGAGGGTGCTCTTGATTTTAGAGTAGGGCAGGATGGGCAGTTTACCCTTAGGTGGGGATGGGATAATCTGAACTGCTTTGCTGAAGATGGCTGGGGACAGGACAGTGATACTGCTCTGGGGCTGGGCTGCAGCAGGCTTAGACTGGCACAGCCTCACTGTAGTCTTACTTTCGTCTGGAGATTTGCCAGGGGAGCTTTTGACAGCAGCAGGGGGGTACTGGAGTTTCTGAATAAGGCCAGTTGTTGCAGGTCGTTCAGAGCCATCTGGTGCTCGCTCTAACTGAGATCCTGGGTACAGGACAGCATTGTCTGGGAGTAGAGCAGTGACAGAGATGTCAGAGGAGGCCGGATCAATCAGAATTACCTGCTCAGAAGGCTCCTCTTTGGGCACTAGGGTGTCCTTTGTGTGCTTGGACTCCTGTTGTTTTTTCTTCATCACTGTTGGTGCCCCACATTCCATTGACTTGGTCTGTGCTGTCACAGCAACCTTGGAGACTGTTTTCGCCCTGGTAGCTAGTGGTGGTGATTTGACCTTATCTGTCATTCCCTTGCTCCTCACTGGTTGATATCGGGGAATGGGCAGCTTGAGGTTCTTTGGAATTGACTGGGATTGTTGCTGTTGTTGCTGTGGTGTCTGAGAGGAGACAGATGGGGGCAGTGCCACCAGAGAGAAAGTGCCATCCTGACCAGCTATCTGCATCAGTGCATAGTTTTGGGTGGGCACAATAATGGACTTGGGGCTGGAGGCAGTGTTAGCCTCAGGGAGGGCAGAGGGAGGCTGGCAGGACAGGACCGCAGGGGAGGGGGAGGGCACCACAGCTGGGGCCTTAGGGGCGATGCTCCGGAACTGAAGGCTCTTCATCTGAAGGGCTGGACTCACTGGCTACCAACTGAAACAGAATCACAAGAGAAACAGTTTGATTACTTAATGCTGTGCGACTGGCTATCCTTTATAACCTGAACTTGCCCTTTCACTTCTCTAACCTCAAATTTCCAAATCAACAATAACTCTCAAAATTGCAACACCACGCATGACTGCAGTCTTAAATCCCTTTGATCAAACATACTTTATAGGAATAATTCAGATGACTACATTACTTGCTGTGGTCTCTTCTGAAAGCTGCCAAGATCATAAGTATAAAATTTGCCTTGTGTATATTGCCTTGTGTAGTGAGGTCACATTAAATGTGACCTCACTACACAAGGCATTGGTTTTTTATGGTGCCATTGCTGTGCAACCGAAGTAGGAGAGAAGCAAACATACACCGTCAAAAACACAGGTATCTGCACAAGTGTGACAAGCTGTCCTATTACCCTTGTCTCTCTGGTCACACACAGCAGACTCACGCTCCCCCAGGCTAAGGACAGACTGCCCCCTTTGATTTGGGCTCAGCATGCAGCCATAGTACATGCTGGGGCTCTGCGGGGGGGTTCCTTATACCACCCCCGACACACACCCCCACCACAACCCACTTCCTGGAAGGATCAGCCAGTAGAGCATGAAAGCTGCCCAACGGCAGGATCTTTACCAGATGAAGAGGGACTCCCTTCTCATCTCCCCCTCCACTGACCAGCACTGCAACCTGGCCAAAGGCAAAGAGGATGCCCCTGAAAAAAGCCCCTGGATTTACTTTATCATCCCCTGTTCGCAAACAACGTTTCATGGTTATCCAGTGGGGATAAGGTTGTTCCAGTCTGTGGATCACCATTCTGACTGTGCTGATACAAAATACTGCTGAAGTTTATGGGGGAAACTACAACCTCAGAGTGAGGTTTTAAACAAGTCTATATTATCTAAATCTACCAGACAGTTTCCATCCATCAATCAAAACCCACAGGTATGGCTTTAAAAACAAAGGCAAAATTCCCTTCATTTATATCGATACTGTATCTTTATATCAAAAGGAGGGAGAGATTACAGTGGAATGCTTCAAAGGGCCTAATTGTAAACAGACTCTGAAGTTTGAATTTCACATTATGACCTGACTTTCAAAAGCAGCATCTTATACAGGTAGTAGAGTTCCAACTCCACTCTGTAATACTAATCAGCGTAAAGTGCAACAATCTGGTGTCACAAAAGGCAAATATTCAACAACATAATTTCTCAATACAAAAAAAAAAACCTAAGTATTCATTTTCAAAGCAGTCTGGGCAAGAAGCTTTATATACTCAAAAAGAAAGAGAAGAAAAGAAAAACTGCAAAGGGCATATTGTTTAACAGCTGGAAGTGTTTCTGTGTGGAGAGATTATTTATACAGTACCCCTACCGCATTACGACTCCATAAAACTGGAGATATTCCTTCTCTGTGTGGATAGTTGACTCCAGTTTGACTGTGACTTTGGCTGAACACCGAGTGGAATAAAACCGTGGGATGTGTGTTCCTCTGGGCATTTTATGTGGCTATAGAAAGTGGGAGAGCGGGATAGAAGCTATGCTTGGCGAGTCTACCATGTGAAAGTTTACAGATGGACATGAGGGAGAAGAAAAGGTGTGTATCAACAGCTGGAGAAGCAGCCAGCAGGCCTATAATCCTTTTGTCACAGATGATTCAGCAGACATCACCTGACACCAAGTGACTCCACGCAAAAACAAGTTCAGCTTTACTTTATCTGTTTGTCTCATTCCACCTGGAAAAGTATGAATAGCACTGGATCAGCACAGTCATTCATGTCTTTAAGCCATCTGAACTTTTAAGAAAATCAGTGTGTTTGATGTTAGACAATAGGAGCACACTGGATTCATCATCATCATCATCCTGAGGCGATCTGGACAGTTTTGCTAATTCATATGCAAATGTGTTCAGCAAGGTGAACCAACATATAATATCTGATCATGTACACCAGAGGTCCTCAACTACACTTTGGAGGCTGGACTTTCAAATAAAACAAAATTAACTGTATCTAGTCATAATTAGCCTATTACTGTTTAATATCTTCTCTTTCTAACAAAATTAATTATTTTTACTGGCCCATATCAGTGTGATCAGACTCCTAAAAAACATGGAAAATCCATAATGATAACAACATACTTAATGAGAAAATGTTCTCAGACCTCCACCAAGGAGGCAGTGAGGCTCAATATAAAACCCACAGTTCAACTACCAATGAATGAGTCCTTATCTCAAGAAGATCCCAGGAAGCAAACAAAAATACTCAGTTTGAAACTCAATACAACAGTTGGACAACGAAAATAAACCCAAGTGATGCCTCTTGCATAAAATAGATAGAATAATAGAAATTTTGCGTCATGAATGTGTCCTTGTATCCTTATATATGCACATGGCACTGCACACAAAAAGCAAGGAGGGCCATCAATTAACCCGTGTAGGGTAGTGAAAATAATTTGAAAGCTTCACTGAAACATGTAAACAAGACAAAAAGTCTACAGGAGGTTGCTGTGCCGGTGAAACTAGTGTCGTCAAAAACATACATTTTTCAATACATACAGCTCTAACGTAAACATCAGTGAAGCGTTGAACTGGATGGCCCAGTAAACTGTTGTTGATAAGTATGTCGTCTTGTTGTTGGCTCAACAGACATTTGCAGTTCTCAAAGCTAAACTAATCCTCCTCAGAGCTGTCAGGCCTGAGGAATCTCTGACAGATGAGTATTAGTCAGTAAGAAAATACTTTGACTATGGTGAGAAGTTAATTAACGTAGATGTTGTTGTGCTTAAGTCTAGTGATAATATTCAGATCCTTTACTTAAGTAAAGGTAAGAAAGAGGTGGGCCATTCCTTAAGCGCCCCACTTGGAAGGATAAAAATAAGAAGACACTGACCAGTCCTCTACCTTCTACATCAATAGGACAGTCCAAAACAGGCCTTATAATGGAGCATTCAAACCTTTTCAGGACCATGGCAATGCCATTCTGTTCATTTACTACAAAATAGTGCTTTCAAATTGGTAAAGGGGAGGGTTGGACAATGGTAAGAAAAGCTGCTAAGACCAAACACATCTATAACTGACCCTACGGCAGCTGGTATTTTTGTAGTACAGCTTTGCATTGATCTCGAGTAGTTCAACACACGCTCATACTCTCTGGGCTCTACTACAGGAAGTACACTGATACAACAGGTGAGTGTCTGTGATGATGATACAGCCGAAGGCCATATCTATTTATTTACTATACAGAAGCAATGGCGAGGTCTCTTTTACTGGTATAGGCTGACCAATTTTACTATTTGAAAAAGCACTCAAGGCCACTCATTTCTTTCTATTATTCCACTCTACAGTATGAATCATGGACACTCCTCTCAGTGTGCGCTTCCATCTGCATAATCAGCATGTTAACAACTCTCTCCTGCAGGTCTGCCACATGGGAAAAGGTAGAGAAAACAGGAAGACAACAGAGGATGGAGGAAAAGAAGAGAAGGGGAGGGTTTATTCACTTGTTGATGTACCAAATGTACCAAGTGTCAGTCAACTTGCCCGGTCGTCATCGTTCTCCATTCTCCTGAGGTGGTTCTTGTGGCGTTTAAGGACAGTCAGAGACAAAGGACAGAGAGAAACTGGCTTGAACAAAGGCCAGAGAGCTACAGATGCTTAAGAGCCTGACCCGTAAAGCTGCATGTGATCATGATGAGCTTGACTCTGCTGTGAGAACAGCAGAGACACTGCGGTCAAAGGCAGAAACAATACAAAGGCTAGAACTGTCAAGTCAGTGCTATCACTCCATTAATTAACTCAAATTGTTTTTCAAATCCATTTTCATTGCAGGGACAGTTGTTTCATTCAAAGAAAACAGGCTGCAGTAGTTGAAGAAATTAGAATTTCCCTCAAGTTAAAGAAACAAAAGAGATGTTTATGCCATTTTCTGTATTTGTCAAAGCTACACAAAGTCTGCTCCCCAAGTCCTTTAAATGCCAACTCCAGGCATGCTGTTATACGTCCTCGGCCAGGTTTCTCCCATCTTTGTGGAGGACTTCTGAAACTCGTTGTTCTTTGTCAATTCTGTCATCAAGGCCCGTCATGCCTGATTATGCCCACACTTGTAGTATGTGTTCCAAGGCACATTCAAAGCTTTAGTATTGGTTTCATACCTATGCCACGATAAATGGCATCAACACAATTTAACAGTACAGGTTTATGGAGAGTTCTTTGGACTTCATGGTTTTTGGTCCAACAAGCACTCTGCATTTACCAAATCACATCCAAACAACTGAATTTGCCTCCAATCAAGTTTCGCGTGCATTAGCCTATTAACCGAGGTATTGTCTCAGTGCCTGAAAATGCCCCAAACTGCAAACCTGTGTCTCACTTATTGTTCATCAAATCTGACTGGCCTTGTCACAATTCTAAGGGGCATTACACAGCAGAGCAAGGGGAGAAATGCACAGAGAGGTCACAGACGCTACTCAATCTGCTGCTGGATTTGAAACGCCAACCGCTCTAATCTAACTGGAGTCAGAGGTCAGGGTTAGGGTGACACAAAAACCTGGTTTCTGGAGAGAATCTGAGAGACTGAGGGAGGAAAAGAAGAAAAAAGGGGTGGGGGTGATCCACAGAGACAGATTATCAGGTAAAGCCAGAAGGGTGAGAGGTGAGAATCTGCTGTTTATGCTGGAAACAGGTCAGGGTTGAGCAGGAGGGCAGCGTGGGGACGGGCCAGGCATCCACCTGGAATGGAATGAAATGGTATGACGTGGACTGCACAAGCTACACACACTCAAACCTCAGCTTGCAGCCTCAAACCTGGACCTGGGTCACATGTAGAGGTGGGCCAGCCAAGACCGATTGGCTACCCGGCCAAAACAACCTGCCTATTGTTAGCCAGTAATGCAGTTTAGTGCGAGGTTAAAGCACTGCTCTGTGAAATGTCAAAACAAGGAGAGTGCTGTGTTTTGGTAGCATCCCCGATGCATTCTCTGATTCTGTTTTGTCTCACTTTTGGCCAGCTACTGTTTAAACTGCAGAGTACAGCATTTGACTCCCAGTCTACGAAGACTGTGTCCAGGATCCAAACACAAGACAACCTAGACAGATTTTAAAGAAGTGAAGCTACTGAAAGACATTCACACATGAAAATGTCAGTGTGTGGACAGTGTTTGTTAGTGGGATACAACAGGGAAAGAGAGGAAGCTTCTTTTTCCTCTTGTGGTGAGTTTTAAAATATCAAATCTGGGGTGTTTTGAGGAAAGCAGAGCAGGGAGCAGAGTAGTGTGAGGTTTGTTATCTCCCTCGTAGGTGAGAGCAATGCTCATCTGGGACTCACAGATAGAGCCTGTAGATGGAGGGGGTCTGGAATGAAGTGTGTGTGCGTGTGTGTGTGTGTGTGTGTGTGTGTGTGTGTGTGTGTGAGGGAGGGGGGGGGGGATAAAAACCCAGCAGAGGCCAAGCTCCCCCAGGTTTTAGCCCAGATGAAAGGCCAGGATCTAGCTAGATAAGAGGGCAGATCATGGGGGGTCGGGGCCAGCCGGCTGTGAGAAGCCATGTCCAGCGGCCATCTTTCACCAACCTCCTACCTCCATCTCTCTCTCTCTCTCTCTCACTCACACACACATACACAAACACATGTACACAGCATGTGGGATTTGTGAACCCGAGAGAAGTAGTTAAAAAAAATGTAAATTCACTCTCTCCTTTTTCGGGCCATTGTTAAAACACAATAAAAGGACCATTCCCTCAATCCTACAGTCAAAGAGGAAATTAGATCATTCCATTTGTTTCTTTCTCCTGAGTGACCATAAGCGTCATCTGTGCTCGATTGCTTCTTCCTGCATGCATGCTAACTGTTCATCTTTGCTCTCCAGGCTAAGGTGTGTGTGTGTGTGTGTGCGCGCGCGCAGGGGAGCTAGGGTCTGGAGCGAAGGCAGTCATGGGGAAAATGAAATCAGTGTTTGCAGAGGTCCTTGTTTCATCTCAGAGCTTCGCTGAATGAGAGGGCCAAGGAGTGGGAGAGAAGATGCACACACACACACACACACACACACACACACACACACACACACACGCACACACACACGCACACACACGCACACACACACACACACACACACACACACACACACACACACACACACACACACACACACACACACACACACACACACCCCCCCAGCTGCTTCTTTTATCTTTTCACTGGACAACAAGCGGTGAAAGGTGTTGCAGGAGAGAACATTACAGCGCCATATGGTATTCATGCCATGCGCACAAACACACAACCGTATGTCATCCACTGTCACCTGAGCAATCAATGCAAGGGAGAAATCCATTCCAATTAGGATCCCGCTGCTCCGCCCTGCATGTGGATGTAGATGAATCAATATAGAAATCCCACTGCTAACCCAGCGTTCCTCTTAGAGAACAGGCTGAGCTGAGAACTCCGGATGTTTTACTTTGATTGACTTACATCTCAGAAATAGGAACAATCTCTGATCACTTTCATTTCTATCTGAACTGTTTTCTAGGTATAACTCTTTCAGGGTAGGGCCCTCCACGGTGTAAGGATTTCAGAATTGGTGGTCTCTACAGACAAGCTGGACCCTCATTAAAAACCCGGCACTGCCCTTTGAAGGCAGGATGCTGTAAACCCCTGACAACCAATGACCTTTGACCCGACGTCCAACAAGGCCATGTGTCATCCCTGGGAAGCTGCAACGTCTTCAATCATCCATGCTCGCAGATGAACCAAATGAGCATAAGAGGGCACACACAAACACACCCTCGCAGATGACATGGCTGCTGGCTCAGAGCTGAGTGGCATCGACGCGGAGTGGAGGTGACAGCAATGTGTCCGGGTGCATGTGTGCGCGTGGAGGTGTGTGTTCAAGGGCTCAAGTGTTAACGCGCTCCCCCCTCAGGCAGCCAGCACTGTGCTGGCCATCCAGACTTTGCTCAACACTAAACCTTTACCTGACCTTTCCCTCTGCCGTGACATTTGGACCCTTGTGAATAGGTCAAACAGCACTAAAGAGTGGTGGAAAAATGGAAGGGAGATGGAGGAGAAAAGAACTAAGAGAGGGGTAAGGGCTGTCAGTGCAGGCAGGCGACAACCGATGTGTGTTTGGGACCGTGGAAGGGAGCATTTGAGTTAAGATTTTACTCTCCTAGACCACATGAAGTCATGGTGGGTTAGTCCTTTGGTTGTGAACAGCAGAGGGCCATCATTCAGCGTGACAGCACGAGGACGCTCAATTTAATATGCTACTCTGCTGAATTCAAGTCTGTGAAAATGCACAGGCGGTGTCAGATACTGTGATTCAGGAAGTACATTTTGCTGAGTGACCAACAGGAAAAGGGAGGAAATGACGACATGCTGGGAAGGCTGCGACAGAAGAAGATAGCATACATGAAAAAGCAGATAACAGTGAATGCAGGACATAGGAGGACATAGAAGGTGTCCTTGTGTACTGTACCGGTGCAGATACAAACATGGTGAACTCAAAAAGGAGGACAGTCAATGCAACAGGAGACAAACAAACTGTTCCAGAGTGAAAGTACAAAAGTAAATAGTGCACATATCATGACATGGTATTGGTCGGAATAATGAGACATATTTCAACCAGCAGACTTCCACAGTGTGGAGAGGCATAACCCTAATGTCAAGACCGCGTTCAATTCCAGATGGACAGGAAAATACAGAATACAAATTCTGTGTGCGCGCTGGCTGAGTCTAACTGTCAATCATCAAAACAAAGCCAGAAGCAAGGAGCTTCATCAGACTGTAGACCAGCGTGTTCCAAATGCGGAGAGGCATGCACAGGTCTATGGAAAGCCACAATTATGTAATTGTGGAGGTTTGCAGTGGTGTGCACGAGAACGCATGGAGTAGGCATGTGATAATGAGCCATTCGCAGTTTCACCGTACTGGCCGTGTATACTTAGAGCTCGGCCTCGCTGCGCTTCAGACAGATTACTTTCCGTTTGGAAAGTGGGGGTGTCATCCGAGATGTTTTGTAACTTTCCATAGGAGACAATCCAACACTCACACAGAGGTACAGGGGTATGGAAATGGACATGAGACTTAAGACGTATCAGGTAGAATGAGATTTGTTCAATCTGACATGCGGAAGTTTGATTTAATCAGGTGATCTCTGATGAACACAAAAATGTTGAAACCTCCACTGCCTGCAGAAGCAAACCCCCAGGTCCATTTCAATCCAGCTCCGTCCTCCTGTCCTCTCCCTCTGTCCTTCATTTATCAATCTGCTCCTCCATCCCTGCTGACAGACGTTCAGTGCACAAACAAGTACAAAACCTGTTCAGACAGGCACAAATACTCTCACAGGTGACGACTGCGAAGATTCTTTTGCTCGCGGTGGCCCTTGCAAGGAAAAGTGATGCTGCTGCAACCTCGACTGGGACACTAAGAAAACACCTGCGTTCCCAGTCCCACCTTAATGATCACTCATCGCAATGGGAGAACTTTAATGGGGGCCCTGGAAGGAAGGAAGCTGCCAGCTTGCTAATTTTAGGCACTCTGCATCTGAGATGAAACGCTGGAAAAGGCAGCGAGGAGGCGTGGAGAGGCGGGAAAGTTCTCTGTCTCTGACTTTCTCGACTTTCTGCATCATGTCTTTTTCTAACTATCATTACCCCCTGCATCCGCTATAAGAGAGAGTCTCATAGCTCTTTGATTCTGTGAATCATTTCTCCCTCTCTTCCTGTTCCCAGCCCTCCCTCCCTCTCTTCCTCTTCCTGGCTTTCTCCGTCTCTTTCTCCCTTTTTCCGACTCTCTCTTTCATTCTCACCTCCCTCCCCTTTCTGTCGGTACCTGAGTAAATAAACAGTGTTGTGTGGGATGCTAATTAGAGCAAGTTCAGGGACGTGACGAGCCCAGAGACAGATAAACAGCAAGGTGGGGAGGAGAAGAGATGAGACGGAGGGGGTGGGGGTGGAGGTAACCCACCCCAAGGGCAACACAACACAGACACAAACATGTCAGCTTAGCGGTGAAGGACAGACAAGACCGGTTTTGGCTTTCAACCCAACTTAGGGTGGCTTTGAAGCGAAGGGCGGTAGCAGGGTAGAGGACTTTGAAGGAGCTGCCATGGAGTGAAGGGCACTCACAGAGAAAGGGGCACGTGATGGAGCTTCAGCCATGATGAGACGAAGAGGGAACATCATGCAAACTTCCTTAATGACGCGCTCCTAGAGACCTGGTGTGAGATCAAAAGAATATGCAGATGATTCCAACCGTTCTTCTCGTGTTGAGGTGAGCTCGGGCTTCTGAAAGCAGGTCAATGTGAGAACGGCTTGTTTTCGTAAGGTGGCCTTTCTGCGGGGAATACGCTGCTGGATGCGCAGGTGAAAAGGTGATGCTACAAAGGCGAGGTGAACACAAACAAACACGCTTGGTTGTAGCTTGTGTCTCTGTACTGTCAAAGCAAAAACATAATTTCATTGGACAGGCAGCAGGCTGACTTTGAAATTTAATTGTATTATCTTCTGCTGGGGGCGGGAACAAGCCGCTCTGCGGTTAAACATGGCTTCCAACACATCTCACCACTTTGTAACTTTTCAGTGTGCTGCAGTCAGTGTGGTCCACTATTCTATTAAGACAACACAATGTGCAACTCTGCTAACAGCATCACCTACTGAGCATTGCCGAAATTCAGTTCCAGGAGCTCGTCCCAGAGTGGGTGGAGAGGAGTGGGGACAAAAGCAGAATTTGTGAGTGATAACAGTTCAGGCAGTGAAGAAGGGATACTAGCTGTTTTCAGACTTGTTTTCTCTAAATGAATGAATGAATTGAAATTTAATGGCGTGACTTTAAACTTGACTTGAACTTGCTCCAAAAGGAGCCCTCAGGGTGAAATCAGCCCGGCGTTGAAGCAATGCAAGCTGCTCTGTCGCTTCAGGTACCATTGAGACGTGAAATAAAATCCAGGAAGTCCAGTTTAACTTTTTCTGTGAACTGAGGGCTACTGCACAGCGGTATATAATAGAATTTTACAACTCTGGACAAACACCAAAGCGCCAATTATTTCATCTTTTGTCATGACGATCATGAAGAACACAGTATAAATATGCCATTCACGTTAAAACGTAATGCACTTGGAATGTGCACCATAGCAGTGCCTTGCCAGATGCAGTAATGTATGTTGAGCCTGGTTCAACTTCTGTGCTCCAGTCTTCTGCATATACCTCCAAATCAACCTTTTCAACTCAGTGAACTATGAATACAGTCACTCTATTACACTACCAACTGGTGCTGGTTATTTGTTATTAGTAGTACTTATTCGCCTTTTTACTTCTGTCCTCTTGAACAAATGAATCCATGCCGCCCAAATTAGGAACCAATGCCAGCCTCCCCCAGCCACCTAATTACTGCGGGTGCACACTTTAAACGATTTTTGAAAACTGTTTATTGTTATATCTTATCATTTCCATTCTTCTTATCATTTGTGCAGATCTTCAGTGCCCTGAGCGGCTCCAGTGGCGAGGCTCGGTGGCCAACAGTGCTGCACTTGTTTAAGCAGCTCCCAGGGGTGACTGTGTTTAACAGTGAATGGAAAACAGGGCTTTACTGAAAAAAAAAAAAAAAAAAACAGCATGAATGCTTTTTTTTCCCAGCCTAAATAAAGTCTTCAGAAAAGAGCTTTTGTTTATCTATCAAAGCTTTTCTCATTCCTGAAGATTTGGGGGATCCTTCATGTCTGTCCGTCTTTGTCTAGTCTATAAATTGAGCATCTGCTAAGGTGTCTTTGTTGGTTTATTAAAACCGTAGGAAACAGTGTCTGGCAGGATCAAAGCCAGCCTTGGACTGTAATGATCACTGATGCTGCTGTTAAATTAACCAGATGTGAGTGCTGCTCACTCTAATGGGGGGATTTCGCTCCACGAGCAGAGGAGGTGAAGAGAGGCAGCGGACCAGGTACAAGAGAGGAGGGGCGCCCGTGGAGCGGCTACCATCGCAAGAGATAATGTTAACACATCATGTGAACACTGTCTTTAATGTTACTCAGAGATGTTTCACGATTAAAAGACATCTTATGATCCCAGATTACGGCCAGATTGGTAATGACAGGTGCAGGGGAAACCTTGCTGTTGCAAGGACTTGCGTAAGCTTTTAATCTGACGTTAAGTCCGGCGCAAACACTGATGATGAGACGGTGAGGGGAGAGTGGAAGGTAGAGAGGATCACAATATATCTGTGAGATTGCGGAGGAGAGGGGAAATGAAGGGAAATGTAATGGCTGGATAGATGAGCTATTTTTATAATGAGGTCAGTGTGAGCTGTGGGATTTCATTCTCCTGGGAGACACACACACACACAGCGCGCGCACACATACACACTCACACACATACACACAGACACAAGGGAACTGTGGCGATGTATCGCTCCTGCTGAGTGGGGCTGCCTCTGTCCACAGGAAGGAGAAGAAAAGGAGGAGGAGGAGGAGGCGGAGGAGGACACAGAGGGCAGAAACAGACAAACCCAGATGTCAGAGAGAGAATCTTGAGGATTTTGGCCGTAACCTGATTGGTCAGAGCGGTCTCGTCCCCCCCCCCCTCCAGTGCTGGAGCACAATGACTGATGCTTAATTATTGAACGGGACTGACATTCACTCGTCTTGCCTTTGTTTCCCAACAAACAAACATGTTCCCCCCCTCCTATGACTCCCACTGTTTCTAAGTCAGTACGTTTTGCAAACATAATGACAGGAAACACTGCGACACACAGACACTTCACCCTCTCCCAGTTTCCTCCCTTCAAGTTCAATTTCTGATTCAAGTGCAATTTTTTTTCTAAAAATGAAAAAGAAATATTTTTTCCTCCTCGCTTTTTGCGACTATCTGTCTCAGTGCACTTTTTAGTTACTATTTAAGACGGTACATAGAGTATGTGGTACCTTTAATTCATTTTGTTCATGCTTCACTTGTATGTAGTGGCTCTTCATTATGTACAGTATGTAGGACTATAGTTTAAAAAAAGTTAGCAGCTTTTGTACTTCTGCTGCTGTGGCACTTTAATTTCCCTGCATAGGACTTTTAATAAGGTTTATCTTATTTTGAAAAATACTTATACAACCAAAAAGTGTTTACCGATTGGATGATCCTTCCTCCTCAGCTCCTCCCTCGCTCCTCCTCTTCCGAGGTGGTGCCCGCGATTTGGTCCTGCCCCCCCCTCTCCACACTCCCCCTGCAAAGACATCAAACATTAACCCTTCAAATAAATTGCAAAAAACAGAGAAAAACCATCACAAGGCGAATAACAGATTTGTTATGCAATTAATATGGAGCCCGAGAGAGTTAAATAAATAAACGAGACATTATGAATAATCAGCTGAATAAACTAAATAAAATTTAAAAAAAAAAATCTTTAAACTCTGGTATAATTCAATTAATGTTTAAACTCAAATCATTACTACAAAAGCTGAAGTCCTTGGTGTAAAATGATTTAGGCCAAATGGATCTCAGTAGCTTGCTGGCAGTTAGTTAGTCTGCTGGGACGCTGAGGGTAGATGTGATTGGCTGAAAGGTGAGAGGGCGGGCACTGGTGGCAACTCCACGGTCATGAAACGTAACATTATGGCAAGAATATCACTGTGAAAATGAGTTTTTGTTAAAGGGCAGAAGACACTGTTATTGGCTATTTATTATTTTTTCAATATATAAAACTTTTTAAATAAAAAATGTGATTATTTCTTAGTGTTTTATTTATCTATTTAATATGAACCAATTTGGGACTCCATAGAAAAGGACCAAAAAGATGGCATCTGTAGTACTCTTCCATCAAGAGGATGAGCACTATTCCATAAATTCCTGGAAGCATTAAGAAGCAGGCGAAGGGTCTCTCAAATGATCTGTCTATAGGGTTTAAAGTGTAACACGGTGCAGCGACAGAGTACATTCAACAGCGACAAGATTTGCACACTAAACACGGCTCTGCACGGCCCGTTTCACAAGCGCGCACACACACACAAGCCATCTACAAACTCTCTCTTGTGCACCCCCTGCTCTCTCTAAATGCCTGTCGCTTTGGCCCTCCATTAAGCCAAGCGAGCGCTCGTTTAGCCAGTGTCTCGGCAGTTGGGAACGCAGGCTGCCCACTCAGTCAGATCCAGCCGTATTAAATAAATAAGGAGCGCTCTTCTGTGTAAATTATTCATTTAACACGCCTTATCCTCTTCCAACAACCTTGTTAGAGCAACTCAGGAGTGGAGAGGGGGTGAGGGTGGGTGGTGGTGGGGGGGGGGGGCAAACGGAGGGGAAGCAGAGGGGAAGAGGCAGACACCGCGGCTCATGTGCGACTCAGCAGAACCTGTGGTGCATCTCTAAGCTCTCTGGGCGTTCAGTCGTGGGGGGGCTAATTCGCCCTGACACCTCCTTTGTTTCAGGGGGGGGAAAGAGCCACACACACACATGCGTTTGCTCACATGCACACACACTTGAGCACACACTGACATGCACAAACTTAGAGAGAAAGAGCATAAGAAAGGAATTTTTAGTGCATATTCATAGAATAATCATTCTACTTGTCTGGATAAATTATTGAGAAATGTGAGTCCAGGGCACGCGATGCTGGAATGCCGGAGCTGTTTTTTTTTTTTTTTTTTTTTTTTTTGCGCTGCCTGAACTTCAGTCAGACAACACAGCAAGTCATCCACTGTGAACGAGCTGATTCTAATGAAGCGGGATGTGGACGGATGGAAAAATGCTTATTGCGGAGAAAACAACTGTGCTGGATATTAACCTGGAGAACAACCGCACGGAGCACCTAACGCTTGGAGAATCTAACTGTATTCATGGCACGACTTAGGAAAAAAACACATGAATTAGGCTGCAGAATAGAGCTGATTGGCTTGACAAAAATATCACGCTGCGGATATTTTGACAGATACTGTGATTTGAAACATGAGCTATGATTTCAGTGGGAATATTTTGCATTTTATTTTCATTATGAAAAACATAAAAATGATGAGAATATAATTCCTGTCATGCTGCAAAGCTTCATTTATAATGTCATTGTGACAGCCTGCAGCTCTTATGAATTGACCATGTTGTGATTTTGATAATATTTCAATTAACTGATCAGCCCTAGTGCACAATTAAAATTATTCTACAGTAATATACACACAACTTTTTTTTAAATATTGAAGAGGGCCAAGATACATGTCAGAAACCAGACTGCTTTCAAAAAAAACTTGAAAACTCCCGTGATGCTCAAGTATTAAGCTCCAAAGCGCAGTGCAATTCAAGGTCAGCGCAAGTCTGAGTTAACCTGATTTACCTGGAACTGCAACCTCGACTGTGACCACGTGTCAGTGTGTAGAAAGCAGTTTGTAGAGAGCAGCAAAGAGAAATAGAGTTCCCTTTTCTCTAATACCACATATTAGACGCACAAAGCAAGCAAATGGGCAAAACACGGCTGAATTTAACTGGGAATTTCAAGGGTTCAGTCGCACATAGTCCCAGGATCAACGCGGCACAGACCGAACCTGCGCTCTCTCTCTCCCTCTCTCTCTCTGTCTCTCTCTCTCTCTCTCTCTCTCTCTGTCTGACTCCAGTGTTCAGCCCCAGAGCGGGAGGTTGTTATGTCAACTCTGACAGTGCTCATTACCAGCCTCTACGCTCTGAATTGGAGTTAACAGGCTTTGGCCCAGGCAGAGGCCAGCTAGACCCGACTGCTACAATGGGATCAGTGTGTGTGTGTGTGTGTGACTGTGTGTGTGTGTGTGTGTGTGCATGTGCTCAGAGTTAATCACAAAATGCTCTTTCATTTCTAAATCACACCCCGAGGCCACTGTACATTACAGAGGGACTGATACACAATGTACAGTGACATCTACTGCTTATTTTCATTTTCACTCACAAACTCCTCTGATCACGGCATCTTGCACCCAAAAAGCTTCCGTCGGAGTCTGTGCGTGAGCCGCCGCCGCCGCTCGCATCTCTCACTGAACCGTTATTCCGTTAGGATTGGCTGGAGGAGATCACACGCTGGGCAGTTCGACGCTAAACACAAATACTTCTATGATCAGCAACGTGTGCTTCAAAGTGACGCGCGTTCTTCTCATAATGTCATGTGATTTTGAAGTCTTCACTTGATCATCTCGTGGAACTTGCATGTAGCCTGTTCGCAAGCTGACAATCTCACAGCTTCATCGCAAGGGGATTTCATTTGAAAGTCACCTATAGGAAAGTAATAGCAGCAGTCAAGACCTGAAAAACATGATAAAACAAGCAATCTACACCACTGCAGTAAAAAAACAAAACAAAACAAGAAAAAAGCACAAGGGGCCGAGTTTGGAGGCTTACCAGAAACCAAAAGACAGAACAGCCTTTTATAATACTTTAAGACAGGATTTCACTCCTCTCTTCAGTTACCACAGCACCACTAGATCTACCCTCTGTCGGGTCATGAACTTAACACCGCTGAAGTTAAAAAGCTACGGAAGCTACAGAGGCGGTTTACAGCTGCTTCTGACCTCTGTCGCGATGTCATTGTCCTCTGAACATGATGTCCTGCGCGAGCCGTCCAGCACACCTCCTGACGAGGTCTTCACCTTGTTTTTCCAAGTCGACCACGTGGCTGAATTGAATGAACTGCACTCTTTATGTTTGCGTTTTCCTGCTTTGCATTGACACTGCAGCACAACAACGTCCCCACGGCTGAGTAAAGTTCCCGCTTATCTTATCTTCTTGAGAAATACACACGAAGAAAACAACTTTGTTTTTGCTTACCGATTCAACTACGTCATTTACACTGCTCTCCACAGTGATATATAACAGTAAATCTGGGGGGGCCTTGATCAAACACTAAATACAGCATTAATAAGTTGTAGACATTTGTGTAACGACTGCTTACACGGGCTGACATGTGATGTGCATGTCTTGCAGGAGGTGTGAATTTCTACATCTGTTGAAAAGGCGGCATGTGTTCGCCGAGACAGACGTATGACGGATATCAAGTGGACTTCTGTGAACTGTTTGTTAGTCACTATATATCTGACAGTTTCTTAACAGCTTAATTATAAAACTGAGAAAATGTGCGTGAGAGCGGTTTCGGCATTAGCAGCTATTTGATCCTGTAGTATTGCTGTCAGAAGTAAAAAAAAAATAAATAAATAAATAGCGAAATTAAACGGCCTCTAGTTTCTCTCCAGAGACAGAATGGAAGTGTCATCTTGTCTCCTGCTGCTATCGGGTGTCTCCACAGGCCTTCTGCCCCTCCTCTCCTCGGGTCCAGCAGCTATGCAGCGCTGTCAATGATGACGCTTGTGATTAAGGCTTTCCACTTCAAACAGGCCTGATGTTTACACAGGCCCTGATATGGCGGATGGGATAAAGAGCAGGTAGAGCTCGGTGTTTGTGTCGGTGCGCACGCATTTGTGTGTGCCTGAATGGGAGGGTGAATGTCATTACGCCCAGGCTGTGTGGACATACAATCATAATGACACGCTGAATGCCATCCTGCATATTACAGCTGCTTCTTCCTCACGCGCTTACTCCTCCACCGCCTACGCGGGCCTAAAGAAACCACGTTGTGTTGCGCCGACATACGGTGCCTTACATTCAGGGGTTCGGTCTTTAGGCAGGAGGCGGTGGGAGGATGGATTTTATTTCTTCAAGGCTTACTTAACTTTGGTGGTTTTGCAACAGGCGCTGGAAACAATATCACCAAAACCTTTTTAAAAAGCCCAATTTCCATTCTATCTGTTCCACGGTCAGCGTGGACCAGGCCAAGCCCTTCGCGTTAACTTTGCAAACAGGCTGCTTTTCTCATATTTTTTAATCTCTCGGCAGAATGAGAAGGACAAAAGTGTGAGGTGTCCCACAGCTGCAGCACTGCAACCTAAATTAGCCCAGACCACATGAAAAGCTGTCGTCTCTATTCCCGGCCGGGGCGGGAAAATTACAGCCCTGCTCTCTCTACTCTAGCATTAAACCTCAATTAGTGCACAAGTACACCAATGATGTCATCAGCGAGGGACCCAAGAGCCCTGAAAATAAGGGGTGCTTTGCTTTACAGAGACAGACACTCCACCTCAAACTTTCAGGTCCTCCCTGAGTAGCTGAGCAGCTGAGGAAAGTTGTTTATTCCATCTAACTGGCAAGAAGTAAGGTGTTCTTTTGATAGGGCCTGAAAAAACAAAAGCACAAGAAACCTGTGGCCTGGTTTGGCTAAATTTACCAGGAATTTTAATCCGCAGTCGTGACTGGAGTTTTCCCAAGAGAACGGAGGTCAGTAAGGTAGGACAAGAAAAACTCCTGTTTGACCTCCAGTGACCTGGCAGGAGAGAGAGGAGGAAGATGAGGAGGTGGAGGGTGACGGGGCCTGGCTCTTATCCAAACACTGAGAGTGCTTCTACTGCCCATACGGCAGAAAAGCACTTATATCATACAACAAACTCACATAATCATATGCTAATGAAATTTCCCTCGTTGCTGCAGATATCGAGCTAAACCTGTAAAGTCTCATTTTATTCCCATTTGTTTTCATGAATTTGGCCACCATTCTTTACAGGATACGGGATAAGCACTGAAAAAGCATAAAAAAAAATGTATTTCATACTTTGCGAGATTGCCTCGTCTGTATAGGAATACTAAAAGGAGACCATTTCTAAATGAGCAAAAACCAGTATTTTGAGGTCATCTGTCTATACTGCGGAAACCGAGGAGTGAGATAAGCATTGCAATAAACATGGTTTGGTGTCAATTCTGGTCTTCCGCCCCACACACAGTGGGCAGTAAAGCAGAAGCATGACAAAAATGGTTTAAAGTGTGGTTACGTTTTTGCAACATAAATTTGCAGCTATAAGACGTGTTTGACTGCTCTGCCCACAGACAACTCCGAGTGCCAAATTCATCTGCAGCTGGTAGGTTTTGCATTGCCATACGGAGCTTGTTAGGCTAACAAAGCATTGTTATGACCAAGAAAAAAAACAGAAGTTAACAGAATGCTCCAAACTTTTTCTGTGGCGACACAGATTCTGTTACCGTGACTGCCGATACAGAGCACAGATCCGATAGCCGTGCACTCTTTTCCTGGATGTATCGATGACAAATGATAAGCTTTCCTCAGTACAATGTCAGCGTAACCAATAAGAATAATGGCCTTACACACTAATATAAGGCTCAAGTTGCAATAAACCAGAATTATCCTTTAACAGTGCCCTAGGTTTCCAACAAAAACACAAAAAACCCTGGACACAGCGCTCCCTGGTCGGTTATTCTGTCTAATGTAGTCCCTCTAGCTGCAGGGTCACTGTTCCTTCATGTCGTACAAAGGAGGGAGCACCTTCAACACAGCTCAGCATGGGAACGCTCCCAGGCACCACCTCGTACCTTTCTCCTCTTTGTAACAGAGAGAGCCGTTCCCCACGCTGTGTGAATTATGCATCGAACCTTCCAGCAACTTCTCACCAGTTGTTCAAGCAAGCTGCCCGAGGACCACGAGTCCTCTTCAGTGCACCTCCACCTGAAGAGGCGGATTGCTCTCACATCTTCAAAGAGAAGTCAATCACGCCATAGATTGTTAGTACCACCCAGTGGGTTTACAAAACTTTTACTTGGTCTCTCACAGGTGCAGTGAAAGGGGATGGGGCCCACATTTCTCAGAAAGTGGAACACATTTTTTTTTTTTTTTTTTAGAGCCAAGCTCCGACAAAAACTTTGAGCAGGGGTGGGTGGGGGAGGTGAGGGAGGGGGTGGTTGAGATCAAAAGCCTGCAAGTTCCTGGCGAGCGGACCCAATCAGCCAAGAGGGCCAAGGAGAGGAGGAGAGACAAGCGCTTCCTTTTTAAATTGATCCCACTGAGACCCTCAAGGTTCCCCTCGCAGGACTCGCAGAAAAGCGATAAAAATCTGGCCCTGTGGATCTGACGAGGAACTGGGAGGGGAGAAGGAGAAGAAGAAAGATGGTTTCGGGGGGGAGAGAAACAGAAAGAACAGAGGGGAACTGTGGGGGGAGAGGAGCCGGTCGAGGCAGATCAAGGGGAGACAAGGGAGACAAGAGGGGTGGGCTCATTCTCCGTGGGTGCATCCAGGCAGCGCTACGTGCCAGCAAAGAGCCAGAGCAGGGAGGACTGGTGCTATCAGCTATCAAACCCATGTTACACGTCTGATGATGTGCTCAACCAATCAACCATGGCTGTATCTTTATCCTGCCCAGGTCCTGGCAGCTGAAATGCTGGATCGTTTGGTGCTGGCCTGAGATCAGACTCTGGATGAGGCTGGTGTCGTTATCCACAGCATGTTGGGGCCTCAAAGGAACAAGCACTATCAGAGCAACCCAGAGACCCCGCAGCCTGCCAGACACACCGCAGACCTGCCCAGTCGACTCCAGTAGCACACCAACACACAGTGAGCTGGTGTGTGTGTGTGTGTGTGTGTGTGTGTGTGTGTCCTCTCCAATCCCATGGATGTATTTTACAGTATAATATGAAGCCACTATCACCAGGGCTCCACAGTCATCAAAGAGGAAAATTCAACAATGCATTCACTCTTGTGCTGTCAAATGTCACGACTGAAGCCAGATGAAAAAATAAAGATCTGCATATGGTATTTATTCGTTGAGTGACATCTGAAAGTGCATTTTCTCTTTTCAGTCACTTTCAACGGGGATCCAACGGTAGTCTCAATATTACAAATTCCCAAATGTTCATGAAGTCTTTTTGATTTTTCAAAACAGGTTTGAACAACTTCCACGGCCTCGCCTCGTCGATTGGTGTTCTCAGAACACACTAAAGGGGTAAACAACACTTTTCTGCAAAGGGAGCTGTGTGTGGTAATAATCCCTGATATCAATAACAATTACAATGCACCGATACGCTTTCGATATGACACATTACATTACAGAAATTCAATTATAAAAAAACCACCACATTTTACACTTATATGAAAGAACAACATCCAGTATTCACACTTTTCACAGGGCGGTCTTAGAAGGTCAGAGGTGCAATGCCACGGTTTGTCCTCAGCCTGTCATGGTAGTCCTTGACAGGTATGTCACTGCAAGGCCTTGCTGATAAAACCATGTGAGGGCTCTTCACAGGTTAGGGCAGTATATCTCGTTAAGCTGGATCTCTTCACTGGGCATGCAGACTGAAAGCAGCACACTGTTTCTGGTACTTGAGAGACAAAGAAAAAAGATTCAGGTTTGAGTAATAGAGCCATGATGGTTTATCAGATGCTAATGCACATATTTGATTGGCCACAACAGTGCATCGTTAATGAGTTAACATCGTGTTGAGGTCATTTTTTTCTGTGTACAATTAACTCGCAAACAACAGAGCTTGGGTAACTTCATGCAGCCTGCATGGCAAGGTACTTGTACCACATTCATCTTTGGACAGCTATACACACTTCACATGGTCAAACACATGTTACAAACTAGATCGTTTCAAGCATGCCGAACCGGCAAGAGGGAGCAAGAGGAGGAGGCAGGTGGGAGGTGAAACGAGAGGGAACTGCTACATCAAGAACAGCAGGCAGTATTCCTCCACACCTCTGGTAGTGAAGTGAGTGAAGAAAGACTGAAAAAAACAAACATTTGTTTTGCATTGCAGCACTTGGTCAAGAGGAGGACTGGCAGGCAGCAGCATTGTAATCCTGCACTATGATCTGAATGACTACATATTAACTTAATGCATGAACAAAGTATTTGATTATTTGATACTCTGGTAGCAACACGACTTAGCTCTGTGACCGCTGCAGACTACAATAAACCAACTTAACTGTGACAGAGAGCCAGTGCTGAGCATGAATAACTTAGAGCCTCATAAATAAGCAGATCTCTACTAATATCATTAAAGTGGCCCTGGGGCTGACACGCCCCCATATCCCTGTGCAACACCTCCACCAACCACCACCCTCCTCTCCCAATGACAAATGCCCTGAAATCACCTAACTATTCAACATCAATATTTTGACATTTCATTCAGCTGACTCTCCAGATGGAGACATTTATTTAACTAGCTGAATAAAAATTGGCAGGAGGGGCGAATTTACGTGACCGGGGCTCAGTTGCCACAGGTAACCTTTTTGGAGGGACTTACTGTGGCAAATTGATTGCTGAGAGCGCAGACTCATCATGAGTGCTAATTTTCAGCAGCAGCGCACAGCGGAGCGGGGAAATAAGAGGCTCTATTTATAACAGAAGGAAACGGGAGAGGGGGATTAGCTTGTCATTAGAATAAAGAGCACAGAAGAAGAATCAATTTCAGGGTTTAAAAAGCTGACAAACACAGTTCGCTTATTCTTTCTCTCACTCCCTCTCTGCCTCTGGCTCTCAGCTCACCTTTCCACTGAACAGCCTACGACCCACAAGATATGGAGGTGACTTTTTCAAAGAGGCAACCAACCATCATCTGCACCACTAAATCTTTGTGACATGATCCACATTGTTTGCAAATTTGAGAGACTCAATGCTGCACCAAGCAGAGTCATTATCAGAGGCACCAATTCATTCATTCATGTAGAGAAGATGAAGCCCTGAACCTGTCAGGATGAGAAACTTTAAAATGCTAAAGACAGCAACGCTGACTGGCTTTACTGACAGTTCACACAGGCGGGAACAGCAGCAACTACTCCTCAAACAAATTCTTTAGAAGAAATGGCATTTAATAAAAAGCCTGCAAGCATGACTCCTCAGAACTGATATGGCAGGAAGTGAAAGAAAAGCAGTGAACCACTCATACTGAATGTGATAATCTCACTTATTTAGAGGTGTGGGTGGCACACGTGTATCAAAACTATAGACACAACTGAATTGACTTGAAAACAATTAACCACCATTAGATGTAAAATTAGATATTGTGTTTCAAGTGAAAGATTTCCTGTGAACACTATGTTATGTTGTATGTGCATCTATGTCTTTTGAAGTTATGTTGTTTGTCTCTGTCTCATTGTGAGAGATCAAGGCAAAGGCAATTGTGCACTTTGTGGACAACAATGTTCTAACTAACTTGCCTGTGGGTGTTGCAAGGATGGGTGAAACTTCTCTAAAAGAAGATTTTACACTGAGTTGGGGCTCTATGAGTCTATTCCAGTCTCTGAACTCCACCTGTGGGATGGACAAAAAAAAAAAATCATTCATTTGGTTTTAATGGTGGTGGTGGAGAGAGCTGTCTACATGTCGCTCCAACAGCTCACACAGGTGTTCGGTTGGGTTGAGACATGCTGACTGTGCACGCCACAGCATATGATTCACATCATTTTTATGCTCATCAAAGCATTTAGAAAGCCCCTGTGTGGGCTGTGGATGGGGGAAATGTCATCCGGGATGAGTCCACTTCAATCAGGTTTTTCCTTTAGTTTGTCACTCGTCTGTATGCTGCAAATGGGCTCTTTTTCAGTAATAGCCGAGTGTGAGCCAAGTGTTTGATATTCTAATTTTCATCATAGGCAGTCCACCAGGTCTCATTCCAGGTGTGCATAATGGAAAGGTCCCTGGAAAAAATCAGGTTTCCCAGCATGCCTTTGGGAACTAGACCAGGAAGGAAGCTTGGAGCTGATGATCAGGCAGACAGGCAACCCAACCTGTTCATCCTACCAACCCTCACCCCGTGACCCGGCCCATCATGTGCCCGCTGTCTAACCTGGACAAATCACGGGGACAGGAACCACACAGGAAACGGTGTAACTCGACACGAACAGGAACTCATGCAGGGGGGGGTGGTGAAAACAAAATACCACAAAGTAAACTTTTCCACCAACGCCATATTACAGCTAAGGCGAGCTTAGCAGGGCGGAGGCACTAGCACATTTCTCTTTTCAGCCCAGGTTAGGCCCACATAGAGGAGCTAAGCTGGCTGTAGGAGGCAGCAGTGGAGGGATTTATCATTCACAAGGGATTGCTCAAAGCAGGCATCAAAAGCAGGGATGAACTGAAGACAACCTCCCAATGTCGCCTGTAGAGGATGCTGCCAAGACTCTTCATATTACTGATACAGTAGCAGGAAAACATATTCAATTAATACACTAGAGCAGACAGCAATACTGGACTCTCCAATCCAATCCGCTTATGGAGCATCTAATAGCATATGAGGAGGAAGGATATTGTGCTAATTTGTCTTGTCTGTGGAGCACTCTGACAGGCCCATTGATGCTGACATCTCTTTAACATGAGGTTAGTGGGTGTTTGGCCTCCCCTCCAGTCGTTTGTGAGCTGCAGAGCCTGGAAATGATTAGGCCTGGGAGGGCAATTAGCCTGAGCATCGCTGGGCTAAATATAGTCCGGCTTGGCCCAGCTCTGCTCCTGGGTCATATCCACACCGCAGCCTCCACGCAGGCATGTTAGTTCAATCTGGATGCCGTTTGTTTTATGACTGATGCGAAGGCTCCGCTGACTCAGACGAGATAACATAACTCAGCCGTCGATCAGGTGTCTCGAGGGGGGAAGGAAGTGAGTGGGAAGGAGTCGTGGAAGAAAAACTAAAGGGATGACGTTTGAAAGGGAAGCACATGTTAACCTCAATATCCAGAAAATATGAGCTGGAGAAGCATGTTCCTAAAGTTGACTGACTCATATTTATTTATTCCATCACGCTTTATATGTGTCTACCCGCTGTGGCCTGCTCTTTCACGATCAAACCTTCAGCTTGAATACAGCCTTCTTTCACAAGAAACACGGTCTCAAACAAGCCGTGGTTGGGAAAACATGCTTTCCCACAGCCTTACACAAACTAAACGGAATGCAAAGAAAGAATGCTTTCCCATCGCACGGCTCCCTGCCCCTCCAGTCCCCATATCTCCCACCCCCTGTGAGAGATTTTATCCTTAAAAACAGGAGGTTCGCCCACTCGTTCACCTGGGACAGCTCTTGGATGGCGGAGGCAAGCTAGAAGGTTATAGGAGCCTGGGAATGTTTAACATCAAGAAAGCAATCAGAACATAGACGGCGCTCTGGGAATTAGACAGGAAACATGGAGAGTAACCCCTTCCTGCCTGAGAGGAAAGAAAAGAGGAAGTGATTTGGGTTATGTGACGAACTTCTACTGTAACCTGAAAGCAAGCGTGTTGGCATTTACAGGAATACTAGGTTTTCAGAGAAGCTAAATTTAGCCAATTCACATCAAGACTTTTTAAGAACTTGAAAAGAACCAGTTTCACTTCTCCTGCAAGTAACACTTTTCGGCTGATCTCTACCGACATCAGTGTTAAGGAAGGTGACGTGTGAGAGACCCAAAAGTGATACAAGAAAAGCACTGAAAGAAAAGGCAGTGGCCTCAAACTCAACATAGCCCCAGCTTGAATTTCCCCATCAATGGCTTGACCCGGTGTGTCTTTCGGCAGAGTAGATAGACGGAGGTGAAACACAAGTGGAAATGCTCTGGCTCTACACTGAGCTCAGCACAAATTGCACAAGACAGCTCAGGAAACAGGGGTTGGCTTTGTACCCGAAGCAGAGAACACTTATCAACCAGTAAGTCGCACCGTAAGAGGCCTATTCCTATGCCGTCCTGTGACCGAGCTGAGCAAAAAGAGTCACACACACAAAGACATGTACACAAGAGTTTACAGCCACATCAGGGGACCATGTGATGCTATGCTCTTTGTAAAGGAAACCACACTGCAAGATAGATAAAAGTTGAGGTCCAGAGTTCGAGCAGTCGCTGTTGTTTACATGCACTTACATAAGTAGCCAGGTATATGCATACTTAAGAAAGCCAATTAGGTTTTAAGTATGCATGGACATAACAAAAGCCAGAGTAAAAAAATGCTGTGACAGCAGAGTGGCTGGATGAGATCAGAGATGATTACAAACAGGAAAGCATCAAGCATTCAAAACAATTCCAACAAATAATTCTGATACATGAAAAACTAGAACTCAGGCTCACACAAAGCAGCCTCTACAAGGTGAAATAGTGTGTTCCAATAAAGTGTTCCAAGTAGTACTTGTAGAGTAAATATAACCAAATCATGGTTCCAGTAAGGAGTGGGCCAGAAATCTGATTATTGACATGGTGAATGCACACATATTTGGAAGACCCAGGTTACTACAGAACGCCTAAACACCAATTTCCACCATGATTTTGGTGAAGTGGTGCATGGTTTCCCACAGCAAAGCCCCTCCCCCCCACTTCCCCTGAAATACAGACCTCATCCAATGTCAGAAGTCTTACATTTTTAGGAAATATAAGGCTCATTAAGCTTCTGGGAAAACTCAATCATACAGCAAATGCTGCATATTTAATGAGGCAATTGCTTAAATTGTCATCTTGTAACCACCAGTCTAGTAACGAGATGAGCTGCATCAGAATCTGCCTGATTCGGCTCAGCAGGTGACTGACCAATTGATCGCGTCATACATTGTCTTCGCAATAACTAATCAAAGCAGCACATCCAAATGCCAGGAAAAAGAAAAGCCTTTTACAAGATGAGAAAAGTAGGGCTGAAGTTCAGTTCCACCTCTGCAAACCATTTTCTTAAAAATGTAATGAATATCAATGAATTTGACGTAACACAACTCTATTCCTCATATTGGGATTATTTTGACAGATATTGCAATTGCAACATGATTCACAATTTTGGTGGGAATGGTAATTTTTGCATTTAATTTCACTGAAAAATACAACAATGATCACAATGTCATTTTTGCAGGTGTCGGGTGTATTGATATATTTCAATTAACTGCTCAGACCTACACCAAAGTTATAATTAATCATGTGGGGACCACGAGTGCTGGTACCAAACACTATGGCACTCATCCCATTATAGTCATATTGTCCATCCAAAAATAGACCCACTGGAAACGTCACCAAGGTTTAACTGTGGAGACCATGAATGTATGTGAAACATTTCATACTATTCCCTCCAGCCACACTGCGGAATTTAAGCCAAAGGGCTGAAATTCTGCGTACCACAGACTGTTTACATGACCTGAGAGAGCACTGCAGCACTTCCTCAGTTTCATTAACAACTATACGGACGAAGCAGCTCAAAGAAAAGATACAGCATTTAAAACATCAACACTGTAGATGACAACACCACCTAAACACTGCCTACCAGAAAAAGCCCACTGGACTTAATCCAGGCCATAAATCACATCCACTGTGCGCCCACTATATGAAATTCCCTGTAAGCCCTAACATTACGGCCATGCTCATGGATATCCTTGCATCTCGTCGCAGCAGAATAAAATACATCCATCATGAAGAGAGGTTATTTTGGCAGTGTGCAGTGATGATAAAACTGTGGACATGCACAGTGCCCTGTACATAAACTGTTTGTTAATCTATCATTTGCCACAAGAGGAATGAGATAACAATATGGTGTGGCTTACAGTCGCTGTGGAAAGATCGAAGTGTGTCCTTGGAGTGACATTATTTATTGAAATAAATTCACTCAAGCTGAAATATGTATAGCGAATGCATTATGAACAGTGCTTCTGATGGAGCAGAGAGGGCTTTAACTCACCATAACATTGGCTTGCTCCTTTCAACAGATGTCCCTTGTGTGACACACGTCGGGGATAATAGAGAGGAAAGGGTCTGAATGCTTTAATTTACCCCTTTCATGAATGGAAGGGATTTCCTTTTGATGGCCTATTTGAATGTATAGACAATTTAGAGTCCTTCTCCGAGCAGCGATTCTGATCTTAATTACTTTGTTAATTAGCTGTGATTCACAGGGAGAAGCCTTGCCCTATCCAAAGTCCCTCTGCATTGCTGAGGGGGCTCCTCAAAAGCCCTCACATCCTCGCTCCCGTTTTAGAGCACCACTCCTGCACTTGTGACACTGATTTGCAAGTCTGCCTTTGCTGAAGGTGGGCTTTTTTCCTTAAATGTCAGCAAACCCCATAGAGCTCCAGTTCTCGAATTCTACTGCCAGAGGAAAGCAGACCAGATCGCCCCCCCCCCCCCCATCCACGTCGACTTACATCACACGGATGCATTCCACAGATTTATGTCTATCGTTTTCCAATGAAAGAGGGACAGCCGCTGCAACATCCTGCATGCTCCTCTCGCCGTGTGATAAATATGGCTCCCTCGCTCTGGGTGCCTCAACTTGGCCGATCGATGGAGCATTTAGCTAATCGCAAAAGAAAGCCACAGGAGGAAGAGTAAAAAGGATTGTCATAAGCAGCAGGCGTTGAGTGAACTCGCTGGACAAACAATGATGCTTTTCATTTGCTTGTAATGCTTACTTACTGCACTGCCTCACAGGAAGTTATCACTCATGAAGGTGGATCGAGCTCTTTTCTTGTGCTTCATCCTGATTACACGCCACCTACAGCAGTTGGTATCTTGAACAAGCAGTGCAGAACTTGAGCACAAGTAGGTGTTTTGGCATGCAGGCTAGCCTGAGAGAACAGCAGGCCAACAGAAAGGAAAGGTAAGGTCCAGCTGAGGCAGCTGCTTGCTATTACTCCATCTTACTGCAACCCCCCCCACCCCCACCCCCACCAGCAGGAAATAAGCAATCATTTAGTACTGACAGGTACATGCTGAACCACTGCTATCTCTGCTCTCAAACCAACCAAATCATGGATTACAGCAGTTTAGAATTAACCTTAAGCCTCTCGAGCATCTTTGCCAAGGTTAGTCAGTTTCATACCATTCACACACGTGGGTATATGTGAGGGAGATTTTACTTTCAACAGCAAAGAGAGTATCAGCTCACACGAGCAAAAATATCAGATGTACAAACCATTCCTCTGCGTGGAGCTCCCTCTGAGACAGAAAAAACAGAGCAGCAAACAAAGAAAAGACTCTCCTTAAACCCTCCTCAAACATTTGAGGTGCTTTTCTGCTCGTGAAAAGCAGCAATTTAGAGGTCTCTGGTGAGCTGTAGAGGGCTTAGCGTGTCCAACTGGATCTGGAGTGTAGCAGCGGACCTGCCTTAACGCACTGCCAGGTCACCTTTACTGTGTGAAAAAGGCAATACGAGGCCAATACGGCTTCTCGTAGCTTGTAGCACACAAACAAGGTGGCAGTGCGAGCTTAACGGCGAAGAATGTCCAATATACAGTTAGTGCCACTTCCCTCCGTGTTTTTACTGCTCAAGCACTGTGCTCAGCTTGTTGCGACATCTATCTATACCTGAGTGCTGCAACTATATCCCACTGTAAATAATACAACATTATTTGATAGTGGTTCAGTAGCTAACGGCCAACAAGCCACGCAGACAAACTTAACTTCAATCTCCAAGAGAACTGAAGCCAGCTGATCATCTACGGAAGACACAGTGGTGAGATCGCCTTTGAATAAAGATACTGTATAATTCATTCAGTCTGCCATCAAGACAAATGCTGCTCTGGTACCATACAAAACTGTGGAAGTGTGCAGCAAGCACGTACTGAAGGACGGTGGCTGCCACGATTCAGGGGTAGCATAAGGGCCTTGTGATTAATGCAATGATGCCACAGTCCAGACAGCAAACAGAGCCCATATCTGTCAAAGTGTTACCACGCAACATACTTTGTAACTGCTCCAGAGATATGGAATAAAGTAGGAATTAAGAGCAAGGCTGCATAAAATTACAGAGGAAGCACTGCATTAAGGATTGTTGCTAGTTTCATGAAAACACTGTCTTCAGTCATTTAGAATTGTACATAGCAAAGTGCTCTCTAATTTAGTTCATTAATCTACTAAATTAGAGGGGCGCTAAACACATTGAAATGTGTTTTCCTCTCATCTCACCAAGCTTCAAACATATCCAGATACATCACTTTGATGTCACTTACTGAGGTTTGAAGATACAAACTGCAGCTCATTCCAGCACAATTGCACTCATGAGCAAATGTGTTTGCGTGCTGAAGTCACTGAAAGAAATGCATCTGAAATCTGGTCGTTTCAGGCACCACAATCCACACGCGTCTGAGAAGTGACTGTGTCAAATCATACCTAAACTATGCACTCTGGGTAAGAAGAAGAAGAATACCATCTGACTATATCAGCTCACAAAGACAGCTGCCATGAGACTGTGCTGTTCAATAGCCTGGAATTATAACATGACACCCAAACTGCCTGGTCTATGACAGCACACAGTGTTTACAGGGCATTTGTTTTGTTCTCAGTGTGCTTCGGTGCTCTTCTAATAAATGTGCCAAAATTAACTAGAAATATATTAGTAGGGCCCTTTGATTTCTGTGATGCAGAGAGAGAGAGAGAGAGGCAGCACACGAGCAAGAACTCATCACTTCAACAAATTCTCAGAAGCACAGCCACATCAGCAGATGCCAGACACGAGCTCATCGATTAAGAAAAACAGCGCGATGTTGTGTTACACCAAATTCGTTCATACTGATTATATTTTCCTATTCTTATGTCTTATTATTATCTTTCTTATAAAAGGGAATCTGGAAGAATTGTTTGGTTTTCATGTTAACAAACCACAACCGACGCACTCCTCATATTGACAGACCAATTGCGACTAAATCACAGTTAAACCGATCCATTGTGAAAACTTCTATTTGTAGCTCTAATAATAACAAACAGCCTATAGTCTCGCTATACTTGCAGCGACAGCATTTGTGGTTACATCCACAAAAGAACACTCCAGACGGGAGATGAGGGCCTGATAATAGCAGACTCCCTCCTCTGGGCGAAGATATCATACGTCCTCCCTTGCCCTTAAATAGCCCTACCCTTGTCCTAAATATCCCCAAAATATTATTCTTTCCAATGAAATAAATCTAATCTAACATTAGTATGGCAAATGAGACTGTGCCAAGGCAGTGTTGGGGCCAAATAAAATGCCCACATAGAGACAGGAGTAAACATGCAGTCAGCTCTGTTTTGTCTGTGACAGCCCTACAGGCCCTCAGGCTCAGGAGCCGTTTCTCCCTCTACAAACAGCTCTGTTCTCCAGCCCCAGATGTCTCATTACTGTAAAACAAGCAGAGAGATGAGCGACATACAAGCCACTGGCCCACAACGCTGCCTCCCTTTCAATTAGAAAGGATTAGCCTAGCCTGAGCGGGCCTTCCTGTGTGATATGTTACCTTGCATCACACAGGACAGCCATATGTCAGACCTAAATAAATTACTGAGGAGCTGAAAGCTTGGCGATGGCCAAAAGGGAGTTATGGCTCCACTAGAGTGCACAACAGGCTTAATAGGAGGAGGATGCTGTAGCCTCTATAAAATTTTACACTCTTTGAGAGGGCATGGGCAAAGGCACAGGTATACACCTTCCCTCACTGACTCTCGTAAATTAGACCTATAGGATCCCACAATTCGTCAGTAGATTTAGTAGTTTTACTCAGCATGCATTAATCAAGCGATAAGGCCAAGCCAGGGAAAAAAATTCTGCAGTGTCATGCTCTGGCTAAGCCAACTGGACAGATCCCATCCAATCCCATGACACATACTATAGGAAGGGAGACCAACCTTAACAGGGTAGCAAGGGCTCATACCACCGCCTGCATCACTCACTTTTATGGGAATAGGGCGGCGGGGGGTTTAACAAGAGGGTTTACTTGTCAAGGGAACCGACATTACATAACCATAAAACGATGAGGTCCACAAATCACCACAGTTGACTTGTGACGTATGGTAGGACCGGGCGTGTTGTACAGCTGGCAACGCCGCTAGTAAACTCTTGTGTTTGTGGGTGTAAGGCTCAGGGTAAAAACAGCAAAGACATTTCTAATATAAGCCGTCTGTCCTAGAGTCAGACGAAGGCAGCACTTATGCTGGAGTTTCCTTAACCCCACAAGAAATTGAAAATACAGCTCTGAAACTGCAGCTAACCCGGCCGCTTGCTTGTCTGCATCATTTTCCAGCGAGGCTGTGCCATTGCTGGAGCGACTCCAGTGACCAGGGGCGTCTGTGGTTGAACCGTGCTAGTCCGCAGGTCCGGAGAGGCAGGCAGCGAGCAGGCAGGCAGGCTCCGCTATGCCTGACATGGAGCACCCTCGCAGGGGGAACGACTGAGTAATGGCAGGGTAACTTGATCCAGGGTTGGGAGGGAGTGGGAGCAAACCTGACGCCTAAATCATAGCTGTGGGATGGAGAGAGGGAGACACACAAATGTGTTTGCAAGAAAGATACGCAGAGGGATGAGAGGCTGAGGAGACGGTGGGTGGGACGAGCAGAGAAACGAGCAGCGGTTAGACAAGATATTTGGGAAGCGGCCAAATGACAGGGGATGAAAGTAGACGCCTCTCTGCTGCCTTTTATGCACGTGCCATCGCTGGGATAGGAGGGACCACAGAGGAATGACAAGGCGTGGGTTTGGGTTTCAAATTCATAAGTCTGTCTCAGACAGAATAAACACGCGTAGGCCCAAAATGACTTAGATTTTCCCTTGTGTCTGAAGCTAACTGACAAATTTAGGCTGGTAGACATAAATAAATGTATACGTCTTTATATAGGCTGAAACTTTTAACCAGACCTCAACCTGTCCTACAGCTCCATCGTTGAATAGGGGATGACTTTATTACATCTAGAGCCTCAGTGTAATGAACACCACAGCTGAGTTTTACACAGTTGTTATTTCAAAACAGAGAACTTATGGAGGACCTTGGCACTGTGAGGCTCCGGGAACTCCAGGGACCCAACATGTTTGTGCTACTTTAATCAAAAATGTGTTAATATGCACCAATAGATAACAACATTACTGACATGACAGGGGCCTTTAATTTGGGTCCAGGCTAATGATTTCACAATTACTTTCTTAATTTAATCATTTGTTTAAAAAAGCAGAAAAACATCTTCAATTTTGCTTATTTTGCCTGACAAACAATCCAAAACTCAAAGACATTCAGTTTACTATCATTTAATTCATAGAGACGTGGCAAATCCTCACAGTGGAGAAGTAAATGTTGGGTATTTTTGCTTTCAACATGTCAATTGACAAATTTTTTTTAGTTCTTGTAAAAACAGGAAATTCTAGGCAAAACAATGTTGCTTATTTAAATGGATGCTAAATTGAAAAACATGCATTACACAAAGTAAGTATCGAGACGTATATTCCCTGTAGAGAAAAACAGACCATTAAAGAAATACCCTACAAGAAAATACAAAAATACCTATACAAAAATAGCAAATGATAAAAACCCCCTGATTGCAATAACTGTCATTGCAGAGCGAAGCCTCTTTTTCACGATGGTGGAAGAACACAACTTCCTTTTTTAAGCTTTTATTCACTGAGCACGAGCGGTGTTTAACAGGAACACCCTGCACCACACTCTGACTTCCTTAAAACTGGCCTGTGCAACCACAGTCTCATCTGTTTTTGGCCGCTGGAACAGTTCACGGTTGAGGGCCTTGCTCAAGGGCACTTCTGCAGGACTAATAATGGAGGGGCAGATTGACCCTCCCCCAAAACCGGCCTTCACCGAACTCATATTTAAGTGACTTCATTCCTTTTATAAGCGACTTGTAATGTATCATAAATATAACATTACACAACGAAAAATGGCTGATTTGAAAACTACCAGGCAGTTGCCATGCCAATGACCATACAGGTCTGATGCTGCAGTGCACTCTCATTCCCTCTCATGATGTCACCTCGCGACGACAATTTTTTTTTCTAACCACGCGCACAGCGAAGAAAATGGTTTGCTGGAAGTGGAACATAGCCAGGAACTATGCTAATGCTCAAAGGAGCAGCCTAATATAATAATATGCCTTAGCTGCCTGCAGCCTACAAATCCTGTAAAAGTCAGTCATTAAGCTTCACATGTAATTTTCATTAACTTTTCTTGGAAACAAGACTCGAGCAAGACCAACAATTTAGCAGAGAAAGAAATGTTCACCAGGCTATTACTGAACCACATCCTCCCTTTTCCATCCACAATATGGTCTCCATTCATTATTCAGACTGGAGATGCACTTTCCTTGTTCTTCAGCTCTCCACTCATGACATCTTTGGGCAGCACTTAACGGACGGGATACATATCTGCTACTTATAATTCAGGTATAACTATAGAAGACAACTTCAACGGTTTTATTCAATTTGGCTTAATAGGCTGATGGACTTTCTAATTTTTCATCAGAACTTGAGGTTTTCCTCCAATGCCTATACAAAAGGAGTCCGTCTTTGAATGCATCACTGAAGTAGCCTGCTTCTCAATGTTTTTAGAGGAGCGCTGCATTTTAATTCACTCTTGTGGTGCCTATATTCCTCCCGTAATGCAGAGATGCCATAATCGAAAAAGTAGGCCAAGCCTTGAAGCAAAACTCAACTCGGAAAAACACAATCAGCTACCAGCTCCGCGGCGTCCAATCTGCAAGCCACCGCTGAATGCAGAGCGGCCGGCTGAATGTTTGCCTGTATTATCATACCTCTTGTGCACAATGTCAACAAGATTTGGGAAGGTTCTCGACTTCTTTGTTATTACCCACAACTTAGACTGTTACTTCAAAACCTGCCTATGAGCGGTGCCTGAGTAAAAAAAAAAAAAAAAAAAAAAAAAAAACCTTGTATGTTATGGTAACGTGATCTTGGTTATGATTGAGCGGAAATGTTAGACAAGCATCTAAGTTTCCTCTGCCTGCTTCCACCATCCTCATCTAGCCACATGTGAAACCACACTGGAACTGCTCGCCCGGCCAAAGTAAACGCTCCAGTCGTTTGCTTGGCCTGTGTTTACACTGGATGCCAGGTTTGCATGCCAACCCCTTACTCATTTTCTGGTGATAAATGATATCACACAGTGTAACTCTTCTTTCATAATCATTGTATGCGATGAACCTTAAAGTGTGAGACATTTCCCACAGTGAGCTGCGAGATAAAGGAGGCAGTCGCAGTCAAACTCTGCTCTGTCTGAGAGTGTGTGTGTGTGTATGTGTGTGTGTGTGTGTGTGTGTGTAGGAAGGGAGGGTGTTCCTCACACTGACTCATCTATAGGCCTCAGAGCTGCTCTGAGTCTGCAGAAAATATTCACACACACAAAAAATGTGTAGGCTAACCAATTTTCTAAGTGAGCAGTGAGTTGCTCTGAAATGAGCAATGAATGGAAAGGCAATGTAATTTACCAGATGAACTGGAGCCAGAATTAAAGTTGATTTATGAGCATATGATTAGCCGTAGAACTGGCTGTGTCGCATATTCTGGCTTGATTACTGAACCTTGAATGAACTGTATGGCCTGTTTACCCGAATCTGCAAAACCGGAGTGACCTGCTCTTATGTAACATGAGACGTACAGAGTTCGGACAAGGCAAACAGAAAGCAGCCAGTTAAGGTGGACAGCATTAAAGGGTCAGCTCACCAAGTTGTGAAAAAAAGATGTTGCTTCTCTTTAGTGGTGTATACAGAGCCATGCAAATATTTTTGGTTTCGTTTGCTCAGATTTTAAAATACCCCCCTCTGAGGTTTCCACCACGGCCACAGCTTACTTCTTTTGGAAATCCACAGGAGGCTGTCCCTCAAACAGTCCCTTCCACTCTCAGAAAAGTCTGTCCACACATTAGAGCCTCACTTATATTAGATTTTTAGACTGATACTGATATCTATATCTGGGAGCTCACTAATTCTAAAACAATATATCATCTTATAGTAAGTTTTTAAGATAAACAGACAATCTTGATATGGATTTCTTGCCTCTTTTAAAGAAATGTGACAACAAAAAACACTAAGTGGCACCTTTAACAATGGATTTTTTTTTTCTTTTCAGTGCTCTCTGGTGATGAGTCATTTTTTTGTTGTAGAATGTACACTTCCCACACGCTATAAACAAAACATACACAGAGTAAATGACTAGGGATGCAACTAAGCACCATCTTCTCTATAAACGGATTGCTTATGTTGTCTATAGAATGGCTGAAATGCAGAATCAGCAAAACGATTCAGCTGATCTATAAAAAAAAACATCTATTGCTCTTTACATTTCTCACTCTACTGTAAAGTTAGTGATATGTCCATGTTGGGATCCTGTAGGAATTGTAACTGGCTGGTCAGTAGGCAGGTTATGATGTGATCCTCATGGTGATGTACCCTGGTTGAAAACGAGTCAGCTTCTTGATTCAAAAACCTGAATTGAGTCAAAGACAGTTGGCTGGACCACTAATCTCACTTACAAGCCCCTGGACACTGTCTCTAGAAAGAGATTTTCCTGTTAATTTTTTTAATATTGTGAGTACCACAAACAATTTACTGTTTAATCATTATTTAATTCACATCTCAAAACCTGGACCAATAAAACTGGGTGAGCGGACCCTTTAAAGTTTTGGAGGAGTTTACATCATGACAACAACCACAGTCAAACTGGAGAGTATGGTGGTAGGAAAGTTTTTTTTTGTAAGTGCTATTTGTATAATAATCAAGAGTCAGTGTGGAATCTGCGTTGGCTGTGTCGTAGGAGTTTCTGTTATGAGTGTGAAAGTTCTACCAAATGTAAAAAGAACAAAATACTGCTGAGCCAGCAATTTTTCTACAAAAAAAAAAAAAGGTGTTTCCATTGAAAGCATTTTTCTCTAAAGATCCGATTTTTCCTTATCATGAGTCAGACCTTTGTTTAACTCATCTGATACTGTCAGAGTCTGACACATACAAAACTGAGTTACATCAGAGTGACGCTAAACCCCTGCAGCAAAGCACTGAAGGCCCAAGTGCTCAAAAAAGTAGAAAATCGTGTTTGTACTGGGACCATCCCAGCTCTGAAATGTTAACTGTAGAAGTGAAGCCATAGCTGAAAAGAAAACACTGTTTTCAGTCAACTTTCCCGGCATAAAGAGTTAAGACGTGTAGGGTTTGCTGACCTCTACGGCGTCTTTTATGTGACAAAAACTGGGCTGCTGCTGATAGGGAAAATTAAATAAAATGTTGTATCTGGAAAAGAAAACCAAGAACACCCTCTGGAACATACTGTATACCACAGTGAGAGATTTCCAGTTCCAAAAAGATGGATCTGACAGAGGGGAATTTTCTTCTTCACTGAAAATCCATCTTCATGTCACCAAAGCAGACCATACGCATCTTTTTTTAACATTTTCGAGTTTTATAATCTAAATCTTCACACACCTCAAGGACCACGAACCTGTATCAAACAGACACCAGCCACACAAGCTGCTAACTGACACTAGATCAGCACTCCACATAAAAGCCACGTGAAATCATGGTCTCACAGCTTTCTAACAGTATGGAACAGGAGGCCTGAAAGCTGACTCTGACCTTTGACCTCCCTGAGCAGAAGTCCAAGAAATCTACTGGAAAATAGAGAAATATGGATAATTTTCCTAAATGCTTCTCAAACTATAGTCTGTTTCCAAACAAAGTCCTCCTTTGCTTCATCACTGGAATGCACTCATTTTGTTATGGCATTAGCTGACACTGAGTATTGATTTTTCTTTTCAGTTTACAGTCTGTATATCGGTTGGAATAATTTTTTGCTTTGTGAAACTGTAACATTACAATTTGAGATTGACAGTGACTTAAACTGACAACTATTAAAGTGGTAAGGGCCCTTTAGTAGTGGATGATATTAATAAAATCTTGTCCGTGTGTCATTTTGTATCATAAAGCAGTAACTATTCAACTCTTGGCTAATACAGGGAATTAAATACTTGAAAGATCAAGGCACTTCATCAGACTGAGCTGACTGACAATCAGAGCTATTAAACACACCGCAGTCTACGCAACTCTCAAAGCTGACACATTTCCATCATCTTACTCTATGTGTCAGCAAATTGCCAAAACCATGGGCCCATCTACATCAACTTAATGGTGAATTCACTGTAATAATGCAGTTATATAAGAGTCAATCAATACTGGCTGGACTTTTTACTCTGTGGTAAGAGTCTCATGCGTTTATTCATCCCAAAATCTTTCTTTCTACAGTAACTGGGCACCAGTTTCTTCACTGCAGGTGGCATGTGTTGATATATCCACAGCATAACAAACTTCCTGCTCTGAGGTTTTACCATCGCACACTTGCAAAGGTGGACAACCAGCACTGCTGACACACAGGAGGCGAGTTGAGGTCAGAAGTAAGGCTGTTCACAAGACAGTAACAGTCAGTCCACTGTCTGTTGGCACATCTGTCTGTGTTCACCTCACTGCGGGGAATCCTGGCCTGATGACGTATGTCCGCGACGCACAGCTGCAGGGTTAGCCACAGGCCTGCTCTGCATTAGCAACACACACACTGTGTGACATCTGCGAGACGTTCATCTATCCGCTGATTGTTGTATGTGCACTTTTGCGTAAAACCAACACTTTGGGAACACTGGTGTTTGAGTTTGGAGCTGTTACTCATAATGTAAATAACAGAGCAGAGCCTGAGCTCCTTACTGCTGCATGTACAGGCTACCGTGATAACATTGCAAACGAGCCCGGTTGGGCTTCATTTTCTCTCCCGAAAAGCAGCGGGCTGGGTGAAAATGTTGGAATTACTATAAACATGTCTCACCTGGATCCCCAGTTATGTGGAGGAGGCGCCTTCAAACTACTGACGGGCTCATTTTTCGTAAATACCTGGTAAAACCGTCGATCCTCATAAGTGTTTCTCTCCAGCCATTTTGAGCCAAACCGTTCTCTTGATCCCGCGGGTGGAACTAATATGACCGAGTTATGAATCAGTCAATTTCTCGGCTTATGGCTACCAAAATGTTAAATTACAGTCGTGCGCAAGCCAAATCTGTGTGTCAGTGAGCACTTTGTCTTTAAGGCGGTTGAGGAAGCGATGTCTTGCAGTCATTAATTTACTCCAAAATCCCCGTATAGGCAGAAATGGTACGGCCCGAAAGGGACCTACTTTGCTGTGCTCGGTCAATGCAGCCAATCAGCGGCTGTGTAGTAACCTGTAGCTGTACAGCACAGTGCTGTCACTGCTACAGCTGAGCGCGTGAGAAACATCAGAGCGTTGTGCTAAATGTCACTGTAGACACTGTTACAACTATGTCACGTTGTCGTGATATCGCGGGAGCACATACATACATAACCACCCAGAACGAAATGAACAGTGATGTTGGCTGGACAACAGCAGGATAATACGAACATGCAATTACGGGAGGTATTTAGTTGCTTTATTTCATAGTAATACCACAGTGTAAAATTAAAGGGGCATCCTATGGACGTGCAGTATTAAATTGATGGAATATTCCTTTAAGAAAGTATCAGAAAATGTCATAAGTAAACTCATTATGAGTCATCATGCAGACTAAATGGCTACTATTAGTGTAAAATTCATTCTATGTTATGTTGTAAAATTTATTCTATGTTATGTTCTTATTGTTTTTTAATACTGATGCATCACTATAAATCAGCTTTTAATGGTTGTAGTTAAATCCTTCCCGTCCTGATACTAATTCTGATACTGACTACCAGTCCAATACAAGTGGCTCTCTTTTTCACGCTTTCTTTTTCTGCGTCTCACTGTATTGAAATCACTGGTATCATTTTTAATGTAATGACTGCTGTGGCACTAAAAACTGAAGCAAACTGCAAACCAGAGATTCGTAATGACACAGACTGAAAAAACTGTATTGTATGCAGTGTGAGTTATGTCACAGCTCTCCCTAACAAGGTCACATCAGTGTTGACACCAAATTGCGTGCACTGGATTTGTGCATCTGTAATTTTAAGTATTTTATTTACTGCTGGTCATTTTAATTTCCTGTACAACAATCAAGGCCCCAGACCTGAACGGGCACCAAAAGTCCACATCAGATTATTGTATTGCTATTGCATGGATTTGTATCATTATGTGGAATAAATTGATAGACAGACACACCTGTTTACCATTACTTTTAATTCATTTTCTTTTAAATCAAATGTATTAGTTTATTTAATTTTTTTGATTGTTTTTTAATTTTCAATTTATTTCTTTATATATCTGCGTATTTTTGCTTTCGCTCCGTGTGCGTTGCTTGTTTTCTCTTATTGTTTTATCGTTTGTTTCTTATGCTTTTGCATGTGCACTCTGTAAAGCACTTTGGTTTGCCTTTGGGTATGAAATGTGCTACATAAATAAATTTGCCTTGAGTGCCTTCCCTATTATGTAGATAGATGGCCTTACTTGTCCCAGGAGGGAAAGTTGTTTTCAAAGCCTACACATGTTCATGTCTCACATGAAAAGCACACAGATGCACAAGACTTACTGGATGTTGGATATGTGGTCATGTACACCCTTATATTGTACATTCATGTTCCTACATGTATCCTTTTACATATATAGGTGCTTATGCCAACACACGAACTTCATTCCTTCATTTATGCACACATAGCATGTTAGTATTAGTACAGTAGGGTACAGACAAACTACAAAGAGGGTGTTGGTGAAGGTCAGACGGCCCAGCAGCTAATGCCAGTGGTAAAGTCCAATATTTCCCTCAGAAATGCAGTTAAGCAAAATTATAAAGTAGCATGAAACTGAAATACTAAAGTTAAGTCAAGTACAAGTCGTTACTGCTGCCACCGCATCAGTTCCTGCTAAGACTGTGCCATGTTTCCACTCATATTTCCTTCTTACTGCAATAACAAAAGAAAGGAGAATAAGGTCATTTTGAGTCCTAATGATAACAATTTGTCCTCCTTGTTTGTTTTTGTTCATGCCTCAGTCAGCTTTTAGAATCCTAATGAAGTTCACATTAGTTATTAGTAATGCATTACAGGATGAATCCGTTATGACACAAATGCATGCTCATAAACACACACATTTAGACATACATGTGAACTGACACACACATACACACACGCCCTTTCTACTGGTATTTCACACCACGTTCTTGGTGCAATGAAGCATGGTGTTGTTAGTTTTGCAATTTGAGTCACCTGGGGCTACACATGTCCTGTTCTGTTAACCACTGTCACAGGCCTCCATGTATAGTCTGTGGCAGGTGGCAATGTTTTCTGCCTGTTTGTGTGTGTGTGTGTGCGTGTGTGTGGATGACAGACAGACAGAAACAGAAAAAGACGTATTCAGTTTCATTCTGCTTAGGATTTCTGTGTGTCTTTTTCTGTCTCTCAGTTAGTCTCTTTCACACTCACACACACACACACACACACACACACACACACAGTGAGAGGCAGCAGTGACAGAAGCTCCGAGAACAAAGACGTGTAATCAGGAACTTCAGTACAGGTGTTATGACTGCTGCTTTTCTGAAAGGCTCTGTTTCATGCTGATAGAGCTCAGCGAGCGATATCAATATTTCTCATCTCACAAAACAGGATATGAAAGAACGTTGCCTTTTTCTGTTACCCTTGATGAAACGCCGAGGTACCACTCACGAGCATGTGCGCCTTATGACTGTAACACTTGAATAAATCCTCAGGTATCGCTCTGAAACGTGTTTAAACATTCAGAATCCTACCCTTCTTCAGTAATGCGTGGCTGTGGATGGAGCTCTGGACAATTTGAGCTAAGAGCTTTTATTTAACAACACATAGAGGTCTTAACTATAGAAAAAAGTAGTTGTGGCATCCCGACTTTGTGATCAATAGAAGGATCTTTAGCTCAGGCCCAAATAGAATTAAGAATTGCTTTAGGATAATGACAGTATCGACCAGCGCTCAGCAAAGCGTTTCAAGCTGTGGCTAGGTTAATTCCCATCCATGAAGGTGTACAGGGAGTCAGTCTGAGTCAGGTTTGATGGTCAAAGTAATTCTCACTCGTGTGGTGCTGCTGTAGCACCATGCAGCACCTACTTTCTTCCTGTATCACACAGCCATTTTAAGCCACTGTGCTGCCATATAATTTACAACCCATTCTTTGGAAACTCAGACATTTGAGAGCCTCTATGCCATCACAGGCATGGAGAAGATTTGGCAAAAGCTACGCTTACACAGACCACACGAGTGAAATTCAGCTACTGCAAGGTTATGGAATAATTTATACTCTCCATTGGCATGTGCCTACATATCTGTAAAGCCAAAAGTCCTCGGGCGACTCATGGATGACATGTCATGAATTACAGGTCGGTATGAGTTATAGCCAGATCAGGCTACAAAGCATTAAGGCTGACACTGTAATATAACATAATAACACAATTACAGCTTAGAAAAACGGTTAGGCAAACAATCATAGGAAAGAATTAGCTCTTTTTGCATGTTAAAAAAAAAAACAGTTCCTCCAAGGATACAAAGAATTCTGGCAAAATGAAAAAATAAGTAGTATAAGTTCTCCCTCGTCTTTTCGAGCTGATATATCTTTTAAAGAAGGTCCTTTGAGCGAGCATTCCTTGTTGCGTATTCCCTCTGTGAATAAAAGTAATTTACCTTGCTCATTATGTGAGACATTGAGGTGTTTTGATGTTTGGAGATGAAAATGCTTTGAGATGAAATATTCATTTTTTTAGTTGGCTTAATTATGTATGTGTCCACTGTCAAGTTGGAAACTGCTGCTCCTGTGAGGGATGTTTCAAGCGTACCTTTTTGCCATTGGCACAGAATACATTACCTCCTTATTACAGGGATTGCCTGGCGTACACGCGTATGCAACCTTATGGAAATATTAAATGAAGAGGCTGCACACCTCAGTGGACACACTGAATAAGCATGAGCGTCTCTTGTTCGTGACTCATAATGTGAAGGTTGGGCTGATTGTTTTTGACTCATTTACTGCGTCATGCGTTGTTTTACTTAAGACTTTGTTCTTGTCATATAGACAAAGAATATACCTGTACACTTTGTTCTTTGATTTAAAATAACCTTTTTCCAACAGTTATATAACGAGTCAGTGCTCTGGATTATGAGCAGATGGTAGGGGTGCCTTAGGTGTAATTTGTCTGGCATCAGGAAAGTCACATTCCTGTGTGTGTGTGGCTTTATGGTCATGTGAAGAATCAGCATGTCAAGCTGGGTTATGTTCAAAGGGGCAAAGGAATAGGTCGACATTTAAGGAAATTCTTAAGATGAGAGTCAGATGAGGCGATCAATACCACGTTCATATCTGTACAGTCCATATGAAGCTACAGCTAAAAGACAGTTAGCTTAGCTTAGCATGTGGGGAAAAAAGGCAAACCACATATCTGTACATATCTGTACAGTCCATATGAAGCTACAGCTAAAAGACAGTTAGCTTAGCTTAGCATGTGTGGAAAAAAGGCAAACCACAATTACATTCCAATATTTGTACAGATTAAACAAATTTACATGTTAATTGGTGAATTCATAGGTGAGTTGTGTTACCTTCGGACAGAGATAACTATAAACTATAACTAACTATTAAAACACAGGTGTAGCTAGCTGTTTCCCCTGATCCAGTACTTATGCTAAGCTAAGATAAGCATGTCCTGACTTCAGCTCCGTACTTAAAGGAATAATTTGACATTTCGGGGAATACAATTTGCTTTCTTGTTTAGAGTCAGATGTCAGTTAAATATGAAGCACAGCCAGTCATCAATTAGCTTAGCACAAAGACTAGAATCGGGGGAAACACCTAGCTTGGCTCTGTCCCAAAGTAAATAAAATCTACCAGTCGCTCAAAAGCTTGGCAATTCAAACATAGTATGTGTGAAATGAACTGTTTGTGGTTTTTCTAGGGATAACAAGCCGGGCACAGCGACTTACTGAGACCTCTGCAGCTTGTCTGGCAACCTCACAATGATGATAGACAAGAAGTAGTCCAGCACATAACCCCCTTTAATACTATGTTAACCACCTCCTGGCTATAGTTTCATATTTACAGTGCTGACATGAAAATCATATAAATCTTCTATCAAGCTCACACCAAGAAGAGAATACTCATATTTCCTAACATGCCAAACTATTCATTAAACGCTCGAACATGAGATTTATATAAATCTTCTTGTCTCACTCTGAGAAAGAAAAGAGATCCCTTTAAGTAGCTAATCTCAGGGCACACGGGGCAGAGAAAGAGAATTATGGAAAAAGAGAGTCATCTGCAAAAGGAAGGAAGGACTATATTTAACATTTTCTTTCTCCTTGTTGGATAATCTGGTTGTTTTCAGCGTGTGTGTCCCAACGTCATGCACTCGTATTTGTATGTTAGGGTTCCAACAGCTTGGCTTTGTTACTCTTTGGACCTCTGCTCCCTTCCAAGGCATGAAGTCCTCTCGCTCTTTCCAGAGTTGTAAAACATGAAAATGAAACACTAGTCTATCTCACTTTCAGTTTTGTCCAGATGTCACATTGATGTGTGATTCTCCCCACATGTTTCTAATAGGGACTTTTGCTGCACGCTTGGCTTGCACCTTTGGGGTTGAATACTCAAGAGGTGATCAGGCCTGAACGGCTGAAATACACGTGTACAAATCTGCACACATGCATGCCCAAGTGAGACAAGAAAATGCCCTCACACAAGCGTCTCTTATAGCTGATGAGTTAGATCACACTGAAGGATTTGGTTCAGTTCCTAGTGAACATCTTTCTAATCATCTGTATTTTCTTCATTTCCATTTTCTTCAGCTAAGATGCACAGGTTTTTAGGCCTACGGTATAAGCTTTACGCCATATTTCAAACATAATACTGTCCTTTTAAATACAGCCAGGAAAAGCTTCAAAAGAATTCAGTGTTTAAACCAAATCTTGCAATGCATCACTGATAATTTCCATAATATTCCTGCAAGAATCCCACTTGATGTCTTTAAACCTTCCTGCATCAGATTACTGAACATACCCACTGCTGAGTGAGTCTCCCGTTCCTGAACACTTCATTACAAACACTAAATGAGGACTATCTCTGTACATGTTTATTTCCAAAGCCTTACTGGCTGTTATGTTATTATTGCAGTCATTTCCTGTGCTGGAATTTCATTTTGGGGCTCCCTTTTCGCTCCTAAAACTTACTAGCAACCTGTCACCCTTTCAGCACCTCTCGCTGGCTCTTGTAAAGGTGTGGGTGGCCATGGTTGGACCCTGAAGTGGCCGCACGGACGCTGAGCTGTGAAATTACATTAAGCCGCCAACCTAAGGCCCATGGCAATCCTCCCTTAATGAAAACTGTTTCACAGCGCAGGCTGCTCGGAGCACCGGAGACAATCTGTTTGACAACCGGGGCTTAATATGGAGAGGTTGAGTAAAGGGACACCATAGTAATTGGCTGGCATTTTGGATGTTCATTTATAGTGCTCCGTCGCTATTCATGTACAGAGAAAAATGTTCTGATGTGCTATGAGTGCGTGTGGGAAAAGAGTAGGTGTGTGGTATTCATATTCATCCAGTGAAAATCGCAGTGGCCTATCACAGATCGAAACATAAGCACCCATACACAAACCACCCACACACGATTCACTCATAGAGCCCCACCATTGTACCTATATGCACCACACAGTCTCAGATGTGTTTCCCTGTAATGGAAAGGTGATGTACGCACAAATACACTCACAGGCAAGCTAGTGTTCATTATAAGGTCACATCCGTCATCAGCCATCTCAAAGTGAGCTCCGTCATATTTCTTGAGCTGCCACAAGTAATTGTTACGACATGAAGAAGAAGAGTAAGTCAAAACCTCGAGTGGTATCTATCCATGCAGATAGTTTTGGTTTAATTTGCTCAGCGTCTGCTGATGTAATCTCTGAGATTATTGGTTGCACTCTAGCACAGTGGAGGTGAAGGAAATGATGTTTGTGGTGCTCATAGCATTGAACAAAAGCACTTAAAGCTGCACTAATCATTTGCTTGTTTTAACAATAGCAAAATAAAGAAATGGAATGTAGAAGTGGCAGCGTGAAGTGACGCACCCATGTAGAATGATTACCCAGTTCTACTGAGCTTTCTTGCTTCTTTTAGCTCATTGTTTTGGTTTTATGGCCCACAACTTTAGTGGTCTAGTTCAACCTCATTGCTCTCATCAACCTTGATTACAGCCTGAGCAGGAAGTTGTTTTCAGCAAAGAAGCTCTGATCAACCCACTGCACACTACCTCTCCAGCACCAAACAGCCAACAAACAATGTTTGCAATTAGCTAATGGACATGGTGGAGCATGAAGCCAATAAACAGACAGATATTTCCCTCAGGAGTTGGTAGAGACCAAAAATAGAGCTAAAAGGAGAGTGTATATTGGACTTAGATTCACCGGGCAATGAGAAAGACCACTCCAAATAGATGCTAATGCTCCGTGTCGGACGGATGTGTAAATATGCAATTGCATATTGCATTTTGCATTTAGCATAACAACTTTAAAGGATCAGTGTGGCGGAATAAGTAGCATCTGACACCCTACCAGCACTCCTCATATCACTCACCTCCTCCCTTCCCTTCCAAGCATGTGGGAGAGCCAAAGGTGAGCGCAAGACTTGCAAAAAACATGAAAGGTGCTCTCTGGAGCCAGAGTTTGGCTTGTCTGTTCTGGGCTACTGTAGAAATATGTTGTTGCAACATGACGTACTCTGTTGAAGAGGACACGCTCCCTCTGTAGATATAAAGAGCTCATTCTTAAGTTGTGAATGACTTGGCCAAAAGATCAATTAATGCATCTTTAAAAAAAAGTCAACAGCAACAAGTCTTTACAGAAACAGTGGCCCCATAATGTGAACGTGTTGATTCCTTTGATAGACAGTAGTTCTAATGAGTAGTTTCACAGTGAAGTCTCAGGACCACAGAGACAGATATCACTAAACTTGCATGCAAAACAAAAACCACCGTGCAAGTGGTTTTTGTTTGGTTAGACCTCACTAGTTGAAAATGTGCTTTTTTTTTAAATTTGGGAGACAGCAAACCTTATATAGAAATATACAAAATGACCCCCACAGTGTATTTAAACTCCTTACAGGTAGGAATTGGGCAAACCATTAAAGATAGAAACGCAAAAGAGTCTGCACGAGGCTGCATCACCTGATTAATAGCATCACCGAGCCATTGCAGTACACCTCAGTTCACACATATTATTTCAGCGTACACTGGTTTTAACTGTGAGAGAAGATGCTTCCAAAAATAACGCCTTGATAGACTGAGTTTGACATCTTTGCAGGGCGCACAAATGCTGTTCCAGCCACAAGGACAAATGAACAGTAAAATGCAACAGGCGCTCCAATAAATACAGTATAAATTTACTCTGGGCTTTCCAGAGGATGGCTGTCTCCTTTTGACAGTCACAAGAGGAGGGAGAAGACTAGGGCAAGCCTGTCTGGAGCACTGAGGTTGTGTGTGTGGACTCATGTGTATGTGCATGCATGTGTTAGGATAACTTCACACACACGTCCAGCTAAGCCAAAACAAGTATATATCTTGGCCTGCCGTTGAGACAGGCAGCGTTACGTTCACCCGCAGGTCAGGAGCTCTCAGCCCTGTGGCCACCCACCCCCGTGGAATCATGGGAGTGGGGGAGTTTGAGTTTGTTTATGTAACTCTGAGCGTCAGAGGGGGTTTCTTCACCCCCGGTGTATGCCAGTCCTCCCCAAGAGTTATTATCTAATCTTGATTTTTGACTCATAAAGTGAAGAAAGAAAGCGAGAGAGGTTTCAGTTGTGCCTCAGATTAAAAGTGATCAACGCCAATCATGCAAATGAAAATCAGTTTATTTGTAATGGGGAGTCCTGTTCGGAAAATAACCCTGATGATGTCACCAGGGTTGTCTTGGGTTGGGCTTTTGACATCAGCACACAATGGTCGCAGTGGTCATACCATCATGATGTAACAAGAAGCCTTGCAGCATTTTAAACTCAAGTTAAAGTAAAAGCCTTACACTGAAAATGTCACTAAACTGAAAGTACATATTATCAGCAAAATGTACTTTAAGTATCAAAATTAAAAGTACTCAATGCAGAAAAATGGACCCTGTGAGTGGATTATTGTCACTGATGGAGTTATGTGTCAGCAGCATTTTACTGTTGAGTGTAGCTTAATGTGTAGTTGCTTTGCATCACACCATATGAGCTCATTACGGGTTTTGTGTGTGAAGTCTTAATATGTAAAGTGACAATCGACTGCAGCTTCTAAATCAATGTAGAGGAGTGTATGCGCAAAGTTGTAAGAAATGGAAATACTCAAGTACAAGTACTGTACCTCAAAATTGTACTGAAGTTCAGTAACTGAGTATATGAATCACACTGCACAACCACATTCCTCCATGCTTTCCGTGTGAAATGCACGATTTCTGTTAAAAATAATTAGTCTCTAGGTTCAAGCCCAACAACATCAACAGTCATTTTTTCAGAATTTGGAGTGCTCCCTCCAGAGCCACAAAAGATATTATTCAGCCGCTCTAATCTGCTGATTAGTACTCCTCATAACAAGTAAATGCAACTGTGTGTGGAGTGCCCCTTTAGTAGAGGAGTAGTATTAGCAAGCCACTCCTGATGTCTGAGTGAGTGTTTTGGCTCTGTCCTATTCACCTTTCCCCCTAACTAAGATGTTTGGGGTGTGGCAAGCGTGTCAGCTACTTCCTGTCTTGAGAAAAATCCATAGAAGAAGACGGAAGAGCGTTGTGAATACTTTGGCTTGGCGGAGGAAAACCAAGAGATTGACATCTAGTCTTCAAAACATTGTATTGTTGGGACTCTGACTCTGACAGCATGCATTCAACTACTGCTGAATACCTCAGCTGATATTTGTTTCAGGAGTTTCCCTACGGGGGCTGACCTGACCTCTCAATGGAGACATGAGAAAATTCTCAGGCTTGCAATAAGAGCTGTTTATTTGCTGTGAGCCAGATTGTTAAAAGCAGCAGAATTTATAAATCAAAAGCTGGTTTTCCCTTCAAACCCTGTTTCCACTCTCACAGCTCTTTTTAGTGCAGCGTGGCGCTTCACTTTCAGGCTGAAATTGAGCTTTTCTCTTCTCCAAAGTATCAGTTGCAATGAAGGCTCCACTTGAGCACTTTTGAGTACTTTTTATGTGTGTGTGTGTGTGTGTGTGTGTGTATGTGTGTGTGTGTGTGTGTGTGTGTGTGTGTAGGTGTCTGTGTGTCTTTTAGCTGGATAACTGCCTTGACTGCAGCTGAGCAGAGTGCCATGGCGGTGATAGTGTAGTGCTGTGTGGGGGTAGCTGGTCTGTGGAACGGGGAAGAGGAGGAGGAGGACCTCACATTTAGCTGCCATCTCTTGGGAGAGATTAAGCAGTTTAGTCTTTGCTGTGTCTCTCTCTATCACTGCCACTGCCTCCTGCTTCTCCTCTCTATTTGGAGCAGGGCAGGGTGTACCTTTTCCCCTCATCCTCCTTTTGCACTTTCTGTTCCTCTCTTCTACTCTCGTTTCCTCTGTTCCTGCGCTTGCTCTCTCTCTTTCCATCCATCCAGCCTGCTTCTGACACTCTGAGCTCTTTTGCTTTCCCCTACTGTTTCTATTTTACACTCTCTTGCCTTCTCCCTTTTATCTTACCCACCCTTCTGACAACTAGACATCCAGCTGATTCTCTTAGCTGACAGCCCAGATGGCGCAGAGCTAGTGGGGTTGTGGCTGGATGTACGGGACAAAGCTGCCCCCCACCCCTCCCACCCCCTGCCCCCCTTTCAGCCATCCCACTGAGCTGATCCCCTGGTCCTGCGTGGAGCACCATGGAGCTCAACCACTACTCACATTAATCTCCTAAACGATCCTGGACCTAAGAGGATCAATACTCATTTTCAGGGAGCAGCATGATCCCTTAATGTAGTGGAGGATGGCTGCTTATCCCTCACTCTCTCCCCCCTCCTCACCTCAGTTTCAACTCCCCATAGGAAGAGCAGGAGTCAGCCTTTGATTGTATTTCATGGCCCATTTTAGTTAAGACAAGATCTCGATTTTATTGCCGATGTCATTATTCAGGTGGATAACACCTGTGTGTCGTCTTTGGGGGATATTTGCAGTGGAATAAGCTGCCTCTCTCTTTATTAGCTGAGGTATTCATTTTAGTGTGAGGTGGCAGTTGTTATGAAATTAGATCAATGTCTTGTAATTGACTTATCTGACCCCGCATTCATCCAAATCATAGAGGGGCCATCAGGAAGACGGCGCGTACGCAAGCAGCTCCGTGTAGTTCTCATTCGCCGGTGTGTGAAGTGCTCCAGTACAAAATACAGTGACATGCCAGAGAAAATAAATCACCCTGTTTTACTCCAGTTCCTCTGAAACACATCAGAGATGTCCTCGGGCTATTTTGTATTAGTAGTGGTCGTATAATTGTTATTCTTTGTTTTCCACAGACGCTGAAAAATGACTTCATGCTAATAGCAGCGCAATCCAAGGAAAATGGGAAAGATCGGACTTTCCATTGGATAACAAGCATCCTATTTTTCCAGGCTCACTGTGCAGGGAACACCGCTACGGCTGCACGGCTAGCGTAGCGTCTCATCATTGATCTTTGCTGATGTAGACTGTTTCTGGGGCCTTTTTCATCAGGGAAGGCAGAGAGAGAGCATGGGCACCCTCCCCTCATTGTGTCCCTCACAGGCAGGCTGTCTATTGGTGGAAGAGGCCACCTGGAACAAGTTTGGAGGTGTTGTTTATGCTAAAGCTATTATTCTCTGTCTGGGAAGCCTGCCCTGGGAGCTGGACTGCTCTGCTGCTACTGAATTATTCAGCCCAGAGATCTGCCATCCTATGTATACAAGCTGTCACACATAACTGAATGATATGCTGATTGTCAAGCAATGGGGAGTTTGTTAAGGCTATACGCCGGTGACATACACTCATATTTTGTATATGGGTATATGATGACATCTTGGGATTGCAATTTTGTAATTACAAACTGCCATGGCCTCATTAAACAGCCTGTCTTGACAATACAGGACACCCAACTTGAGGCAAAACTGGGTTACACAGTCTGCCACAACGGACTGAATGATGACATCTCACATACCAGAGGTCCAAGCACCACAAACCCGACAGTCATCTGCTTCAAGAATAGCCATAGCCTCGCAGCATCTGCCGCACCTCTGACCTGTAATTGCATGTCATGGGACCTCAAACATCATTTCATTCTGTGCTGAGTTTATAAACTTCATCTTTCCTGTCACTACAAGTCTCCAGAAGAATTCACCTCAAACATGTGATCCTGGATTTTTCTTTTCTATTTACACAGAGCCTTGTGTGATAAGTGGTGTGTGTGTGTGTGTGTGTGTGTGTGTGTGTGTGTGTGTGTGTGTTGCACAGTAGGACAGCAATGCACCAGACAGAGCGTGTGTGTGTTCGGGAGAGGAAGAGGTCATGAGACTGTCATCACTGATTCAATCCTCCACCTAAAGAAAGACCCCGCTGTTCTCCAGAGCCAAGCTCACTGCAGCGGTGATGAAGAGGACACAGGCAAACCTCCACACACACACACACACACACACACACACACACACACACGTTTGATACATTGGTCAGTAGGTCAAAGCTGGGTGGCAAAATGTCACATAGAAGGTGGTTCTCATAACATAATATGTGCTGATTATGGCACAAAGTAATGAATCTTCTACCAATTCCTGACATGTATGTGTGTGCATAAAAGCAAGAAAGTGACAGATTGCCAAATAAAAAAATATTTCTCTCAAAATAATAATACAATTTTCAACCTGCATTGTGATCAGGTAGAATGCATGAAGCACAGGATGTAGTTTGGGATGTTATAAACAATGCAAACTAACATAATCCTCAGACTATCACCTTGCCTTACACCTTTCTACTAAAGACAGAAAGAAATGGCTGCATGATCACACCAGCACTCATTCTGAAGGCTGGCCAGGTACAGCGTGCATGCTCTCATCTCTCACTTCCAGTACTTACTATGAATGGTCGCCTCCTGGCAGCGTGGGTCGGGGAGGTGCGGGAAGGTGATGTCGTAAAGCTGAGTGTCGTAAACCAGGTGCGGAGAAGGGGAGGTGAAAAGGAGGGAGAAGGAGGAGGAGGGGGAGAGGGGGTGAGAGAGGAGGTGACTCTCCGGCAGCATTTAGACACAACGAAAGGATCATGGCGGATGGCCCCAGGTGTAAGCGCAGAAAGCAGGCGAACCCGAGGAGGAACAACGGTGAGTAAAAGTACTTCCGACGCGGAGCTTTTCTTTCGGGGAAGCGGTCTAGAGGCTGTTCTGTCTCCTGGTAATTTCAGCTAAAAGTTTGGCAGCCCATAAGTCCGGCTTTTAGTAACTCAAAGTGCTGGGAAGTAGCAAGTGAGCGCTGTATTGCAGCCCTATGTGGTGTACCGTTATACCTGCGTCGCGTCTCTCCCTCCGCCTAGCGGTCCGCTGCACCGGAGACCGTTATACGCACCTCACCCTGTAATGAGTGGACCCGCTTTTGTCTCCACTTTAAACCTCTTTCTTCATTTTAAAACACTTTCACCCTCTCTTCACACTCTACATTCATTGATTTACTCTTATTCTGTCGAGTTTGAGCCGACCACCAAACTCGGACCTGCCTCTGTGGGAAGCAGGCTACCTGATTGTTATTGCGGACCTCGACAGACTGTTTGTCTCTAACGATTTCGATTGGGGGAAAAAAAAATTTAACTGTTGTTTTGTTCAAAAGCTTGTTGACGTGAGTTGTGTCTCTGAAACACAGAACTGCTTATTCTTTATTTTTTCTTCTTCTTCTTTTGCTCACTCGGAGCAGGTAGCGATAGGACACTGTTGCTGCACTACATGAGCTGATTCAGTTCTGCCTGCTGTGAGCTTCAGATTAGCTTTATGTTATCGACCACATCGTTACAGTGTTTTATGGCAAAAATAAAAGAAAAAAAAAATGCGTCTTGTTGTGTTGAAGCACGTTCTGACCAGTCCTCTTTTCTTCAGCTTTCAACTTATTACAGTGTTTTACTTCAGTGCCGCTCATATCGCTCACGTAAAAATGTTTTAACAAGGGTGTTTGACAGTCAAGTAACAACAGAAAGCTTGAAAGAAACATGGATGGGCTAACGGAGGTTCCGGAGAACGAGGAATATCTCACGCGCTGCTTGTGTGAGCAGAGCGAGCGCAGCCCATATAAGGACAGCGGATCCTCTCCAGTCGCGCGCTGGGAATCCTGATTTCTTGTACGACCGAGGACGCGAGCGAACCTCTAAACACACTTCTTGTCTTTTGCGTTATTGCTTATTTTAATACATTTATATTAATGGTACAAGTGGATACATAATCTGCGTGTGGGTATGCGAAGCGCTACGGGTTTTTAGCCACCTTACTGTGGTGTGAACATTGTTTATACGGTTAAAAAGTAGCGTAAAGGGCTCTCATCGGGGTGCGATCTTACTCGATTTATGTCCTGTTTGTATTAGATACGTAAATGTGATTTTGGCTTAATTTTAATGTAAATCTAAAGGACTTTGGTGACTTGTTAACGGCTGTTCGTCTGCTACATCTTTCTATGTATTTCCGTCATGGATTAATGTGAATCAGTTGACCGATACAAATTGTTTTATTGTAAAAGCAAGCCTTTTTAAAAATTCTTATTTTGTTTTTTTTTTTTTTGTCGCGAGTCTGACAACATGTGTTGTCGATCAAGTCATGCTCATGTGTTGTGCCACCCAGTGTAGCTTAAAGGAACTGGGTTAATGCAGGAAATGCAGTGTTGTTTCGTCAAAACAAACCAGTATAATCAGATATGGGATGGGCGAACTCGCTTAGAGAGAGCCGCTTCTTTCTGTCGGGCTGAAAGCAGTAATTCGTGGGGGCATGAAAGCAGCGGGGTTTTCTTGTGCGAGTTTGCTGTGGTGTGGATACCTGATGGAAAGATTGGCTTTTTTTTTTTTTTTTTTTTTTTTTAATTGATGGGTGCTGTCGATGTTTGCCACTGTCATGTCGGTTTGTCATGGGGTGTGATCAGCTATTCATTCCGTCCCTGGAGCGTGTGTGCCCGTTCAAAGTGTGGACACACCTCAGATAACGGTCCTGCTGTCAAGGTGTGGATGTCTCTCTGTCTTGGGAGAGAAAGGGAGTTTGCTCTGCAGAGGCTTCAGGATGTCTACCTGCCATTTGTTGCTTTTTTCCTTAAACTTAACAGGGTTTTATGAAGCATTTCTCAATAAGGGCACAGCCCTCTTGGCATCTAAAGTCACATCCTTAACCAAACAGATGTGATCCCTGTTACTTTGCCTCATTTGCATTTGCTTCAAAGAGTCATCAAGGTCTGCTTTTAAGTCCTCACTTCCACCTTCTGACAAGGCTGCTGATCTGTCTTGTAAATCACCATCTCTGCCATCTGAAGGGAATTCCTCAGTAAACCCAAATTGAAAGCTTGTGTTGTTAGATTTTTACAACAAGTTGCCAATTTAATGCGCTGTCTTTGCAGGAACCAGCTCCAGCCAAGTGGCTACTTTTTATGGTTAAAAAAAAAAAAAAGAAAAAAGTTTCAATAACTATTGTGTGGGTTCTTATAATTAAGCAAGCCCTCAAGTTGTGCCCAGCTTGTTATGGTCCGTGGCTTTGCCAGGTCCCTGGCAAACAGGGGCAGCTGAGATCAAGGTGAGCTCCATTCCCCGCTGTAAACAGAGAGGTGTTAACAGCCTGCAGGACGACAGGTGTTTGCAATCGGCGGGATACTACGGCTTCCTTTGTCGCTTCTCCCCAGTCAGCTCCCCTCAGGAATAGCAGCCGTTCCCTGCAACGGTAATTTAACACAGCAATTTGGGAATAGAGGAATGCGCCCGGTGTTAACATTCTTTGCAAAAATAAACAGGGCCGTGCTTTGACAGCTTTGTGCCCATGCTCAAGAGCTCTCCAGAACAGTGTTTCAGATACACCTTACAATGAGTGTACATACAGGTAGCTAGGATTTCTATTTACTTGACACTATCACATGGGTCATTTATCTCATCCCCTAATCTGTTTTTCTCTCTCCTGTCTCCCTTCATTCCCCCCTTTCCTCCCCTCCCTCTCTCTGAGACATACTCACACACTCACACACACACGCTTGCACCTTGATGAATCATCCATCACATAAGGAAAATGAGGTTGTGGGCTTGGCACTTGGCAACAAGTCATGTAATGTTGAGGAGCATGTTTATTGGCCTGGTAAAACTATACTTAAACTATACTTAGTGCCCTGGACTCGCTCACCCTGTCTAGAAACTATTGAATACAACCACATGCTGTAAGTTTTGGGGGAGAACAATAATGAAAACAATGGTTTAGCTACAGCGACAGTTTGCTTGGTGAAACATGCAATGTTTTGGGCTATCGCGGAGGCTCGGGAGGAGGTGGGGATTGGCTCTGCAGCTCCGCATGCCACTTCAGTGTTTTAAAAGACATCTGTTTACATTTTAAAGGTCCTCCCCTGTTGTGTGAAGAGTTTAGCAGAGGAGGAAATTTTTCATTTATCTCACTGCTTTTCACCAACTTCCTCAGCAGCTTCATTTGAAAGTGCCAAGTAAGAAGAAAATCCCCCCCGCCTCTGCTCTCTCTTTCTCTGTCCCCTCTTCCTCCTCCCTCCAGAGCTTGTCCTTTATTTCGGGGGGCTGAGACACAGTAGCCAGGGGTGCTGTTGATTGCCCCCTGACCTAGGCACCCATGCGTGCGTAGAGTATGACTTCACTTTCCCCCCCTGTGCCATTGTGTGGCTTCCAGCATGTCCAATTGTGTTTGTGTTTAAGTCTGTTCAATAAAAGGAGAAAAGAGGAGGAGGAGGAGGTGGGGGAGTGTTGGAGCTGCAGCTTTTTCTCCGCTCCATCCATTCCTCTCTGACCCCTTAAACTGTGGGCTCCGTGTCCCCTGTGGAGTCGAAAGGGGGGATGGAGAGAATTGGTGAGAAGTGGCTGAGGTGACTAAAGAAGTTTACAACAGGTGGCAACTGAGGGGCTGGTGCTGGCAGATGAAAAGCACGACTCACATGACACCTATCTCCCAGACCTGTATGTGTTATGCTCGGAACATTCATCAGCATTTAACATCCAGGCACTTCTTTGCTTCATTTGTCCATCTGGGGAAAAAAAAGTTTTTCTCCCATCCCTCGATGTGTCCGTCAGGGTGGGAAAAGGCCTGTCCTCATCTGACCATTCAGTGGAATTAAAATTATGTGATGTACGACCACACTCCCACCTCTGTTAAGGCAGCTTAATGATTAGCTGCTCCCATGGAGGCTGAGAGCATTAGCCTATAAAAAGGTGCTCTCTCTTCATAAAGAATGAGTTTTAAACCCAGAGTCAGTTTCAGTAACCCCCTTAACTGTGCTTGGATGTGCTTTATTGGGGTTTGTGTGGCTGAATGCTTAAATGAACCATTGTGTGTTCAGGCTTTAGTGAGAAAGCCTGAGGAGAAAGAGCCTAGTTACCTTTGCAGTTTGCCTGCTCTACCTCATACACTTTCAGTGGCAAAAGAAAAGGCCCATTCAGCGGGCCCGGCATGGGGAGGGAGAGCCCTTTTCACACTCGGCTTGTGGGAAACTTCTCCTCCATACTGTGCATGCCATTTGCATATGACCCATTCTTTTCCCAAAGGTCCCCGTGAGGGAGGAATCCATGGAACGTTCACAGAATTCATCAAATCCCTCTCTCACGCAGCCCTCGGGCCCTCAAGGGCCTGCTTTGCAGCTCTCTGTTTGACATTTTTGTCTTGGAAATGTAGCTTACGTCTGCATCACGCTTGCTCGCCTTAACGTTAACGCCGACGCATCCCCGTGGCATTTCTGTCCCGTGTATTTTAAAGTGGCAATGTGTGCCACCCAGTGTGCTGTTTTTAATGTCAGGGTAAGGGCTTAATTTGGCACAGCAGGCAGGAGCTTCCCCAAATCCCCAGCGTGGGCCATGAGGGGTCCATCTGCATGACAGGACAATGTGATGGGGGCCGTGTGCCTTGGAGGCTCCCGAACTGATGATGACGCAGCCATCGCCAAATACTCTGCCTGAAAGGACAAAAATATTGTGGATAGGGGGTAACACAAGGGTGAGGCGGTGGGAGCTTGTAGCGCTGCGTCAGCTCACTGAACTGAACAAAAACACAACCGTTGCTCCGGAGCAAAATGTGGCCTCCCAGAATAGCAGCCCGGGCTGCTTCTCACCAGCGTGAAGCATCATTTAGACGCTGTAGTAACCAGAACTGCTGCCTTGATGCGACAACATGTGGAACAGCATCCATACTGGCCTGCTTGTTGTCGTTGAGTCTCTTGTGCTGGTTTGCAGCTCTGACAGCCTTGACCCTAAACAATGACACTGTCACAGAGAGTGGTGCAGGCGAGCATTTGTTGCAGTGCAGTGTAGGGAGGAGAGCTCAGTTAAGTGTATCATGTAAGCTAACTGAGCAGAAAAGCCTCCTCTCCTGACTCCAGAGCAGTGAGTCATGGGCAGACAGGTGTGTTTGCAAAATGCCTTCAAAGTCTCCAACTATGTTTCTCTTTTCTTTTCTTTTCTTTTCTTTTCTTTTCTTTTCTTTTCTTTTCTTTTCTTTTCTTGTCTTCCACCTTTACTGTTCCCTCTTGGTCTCTCTCCTTCTCAGCCCCTCCCTACAAGTGTGGGGGTGAGAGGTAATATTCTCTAGTAGTGTGTATACTTGGGGGAGAGATTACGTCTAAATTGCCATCCTGGTGGAGGTAAATATTGTGTACGGTGTGCCCAGCGCTCTCTGTTGATGTGTGTTTTTAATCATGTATTTGGTGGCTGCTCTTCAGGTCTACAGTGAGTCCCTTTGGGTCTGTCTGCAGATCCCTCCTTGCCCCCCCTCCATCATCACCACCACCTCTTTCTTTCCCTTCCCGCCCATCTATCCCCTCCCCTCCTTGTGGTCCTCAGTGGAGCGGTTAATGAAAAAGACTGGACTGACACAATAGGCAGAAGGCGGGCCCGGTCAGGGGCTCTTACGCCAGCTTGTGTTTGTGGCAAAAACTCATCAGGGCAAACCTCTGCTGTAGCTTCATTTCAGACCACCTGACTGTTAGTTTGGACGTCTTTTGTCTTTTTTATTACCTTGTCTTTTTTGACATAAATGTTTGGTGTCTAGTCTCTTTTAAATGTGCTTGACCTTATTATAGTCCCACAGTGTCTCTGTCTACAGGGATGAAATTAGATGACATCAGATGAGGAGTAATCCGCTGCCATGTACTGTGCTTTGAACACAGCCCAGTGGCTGGCTTCTTGCCAGCCCGTTATGATGACCGTATTGATTTTCCTCTCCGTAGCACACAGAACTGATAATGACCCCCCCGAGGGGTTAGGCATTCATATTCACATACTGTTTCCAGTTGCACAGCCTGGCTGTGATGTGACTAACAAATTGAGTGTCCCTCTGTCCCCCAAGCCTCTGCATTGAGCTAGCTAGGCTAGGCTAGCCCTGTGACAACTCCAGCGGAAAAAAAAAAAAAAAACCTTAGTCACCCTGTTTGTTAGTCAGAGAGAAGGCCGGCTGCTATGTTGAATGTCAACATGGATAAACATCCACACAGGATTAATGAGAGGAGAATGGCCAGCCTGAAAACAGAGGGGAGGGCAGAAGAGAGGGAGGCATGGAGCATCCACATCGCCCCATTTAACTTATGAGTGTTTTGTTGAGCTCCCCATGACCCCACTAGTGTGACCTGACCGAAGGAGGCAGCCAGGCCTAGACGCACTCATCAACTGTTACAAGAAAGGAGCTACAGTATGTCTTTGTGAAAGAAAAATACGAAACAGTGCATGTGAAGAAAAGGCGAAAGACATCAGAATAGCGTTATATGCAGCTGGGACTGCACTGATACTGTGTCCTCAGAGCAGATCAGAACGAAGGCAGATAAAACTATCCCAACCTTAGAAATGTACTGTATTTCTTAATCATGTTCTGTTTTCATACTTTTATGTCTTTCTTTTTTTGTATACACTTTCATTGAGTTCCTCCATGTAGAGACTCAACAGAGCTGGCACCGGATGAGAAATACCCGTCCCTCAGTGGTGAATTCATCCACATCAGTGCTTCATAAGCTGTTTATTCCCTTCATACATCCCTCATATCTTCCCACTTCTACCACCCGAGTGTCATCATTCTTTCCGAGGTATTGCTTAAACACATCGTGTTGCATTTAACCTTCTGGACCTGATGTTCAGTACAGTAGGGTTAGAGCTGGATTGTGCTCTGTCTCTTGTTGACCAAACTGTAAATTCAGGCTGTCTACCCCGCGAGCACCTGTCATACACGATCGACAGCCCTCTAGAGCAAAGTACATAGTGCAGTTTTTTTCCTCTATGGCTCTGGGAACTGGAATTAAGCCAGTGACCTTTGACCTGTCTCAGCCCACCTGTCCTGGTCCAGCTCACCGCTACCAGCGTTCAGGTGTTTACAGTCAAAACATGCGGGGGCCTCCCGAGCACGTTCCTTAAATACATGTGTGGGTGGACGGTTATGTGTGTGTAGCGCGTAGTGAAGGGAAGGCAGCAGATACCCTCGGATCTCCATAGTCAGGCGATCTGTCCTCTTACTCATGCTGACAGGGCCCTCCCCTCTCTAGTTACACTGGCGCCGGCGCTTTTGCCTGCAAGTCATTGAAGCATGGCCTTTAATTGATCAGGTTTGGAGTTGTACGACACTATTAATTAGTGCTTGCTCATCGCTTGTTTGTTTGTTTTGTCCTATTGTTCCTATCATGCACTCATCATTAGTCGTATGATCTGTCCGCTGCATGCCAGTGCGCTTACAGCAACAACAAAGCGGCACGCTATCGCCCCACCATCAGGTCCTCGCCTCCACTTTCCGTCTATTAGCCTCTAATGCTCTTTTTCTCATAAGGTGTCACACTCTCGGACTCCTTCTTCAGCCCTATGTATTCTTTCCTTTTTTGCTCTCTCTCTGTCTCCCATTCCCCCTCTCTGGCAGCTGCCTTGGCTCTGATTCTACAACACCAGCAGGTGCTGTAGGCATGCAGCAACTCAGCTATACGGCACTCATAAATAACACCTGACAAAAGTACGAGAGAGCCAGAGCTACAGCCAGAGTGAGGGAGAGAGGCAGAGATTGAAAGTTTCCTCTGGCAGGAGAACAGGGTGTGGCTCACAGTCAAACGCTGGCCTTCTGAAGAAGGACATGTTCAGAATAGAGAGAGAAAACGTGAGAGCCGCAGAGAAAGGAGGAGGAATGTGAGCTTTTATCATTATGAATGTGTGAAGTTTGTGCTTCTCCTCAATGCAAACTTTTCAATAAATCCCTTTCATGCAAATTTATAGTAAATGCATCTTTTTATACACAAGGCCACCGCTAAGTGACTGGTTAAGGAGGAACTTGAATTTGAAGGAAGGGAGCATTATCTTTTCTGTAATTAGGATGTTAGAGCTTGGAACAATGTTAATTGTGCTCTAAAAGCAAATGAAGAGGTCAGGAAAGAAATTATATGCACACTTTTCTAATCATCATCAGTAATGAACCAGCACTCGGAATAAATGAACCCATAAATCAGCCCTGATCAAGGACTATTAATGAACACGGCTCAAAATCAAATCCGGGCTGTCTCTTTGTCATTTTATGCTCTTCAAAACCACCAACGCCAGACACACATCCTGTCTCATCAGAAGCTATCGATCAGCTTCTTAGGGCGAAGGTTAGCTTGTCATTTTCTCTTGCCTCACCGCGAACAAAACCAGGAAGTGTGTGAGAGATTACGGCCCAGGATGCAACCTGAAAGCCCTTTATCTCTGTGAAAACAAGAGGCTTCCTGTGGCCCTGCTCCCATCCAGGCCACCCCCTCCACCCCCCGCGCCTTCACCTCCCCGGCCCCCAGCACCTGTGGCAGCCTATTTAAGGCTCATCATCAGGGGCTGTGGAGACCACAAGCCAGGGCAGAAAACATGAAAGCCTGGAAAAAGAATCAACACTATTGCTGGGCTGTAGACCCGTCTGTTTCCCACCACACAGAGGGCAAAGAAAACAGCATCTCTTTTCAGACACATTTAAAAGATTTGACTCTGTAAATTGAAGGCTGAGCCTGGAACGAAAGGTCTTTTTATTCCTCTAAAGCACCTTGCTGTCTTGTGAGACTTGGAAATAGGGCTGAAGAAGACTGCGGCTGTGTCAGCCCAATGACTCCCACTGCTTCCAGTCACTTCTGACTTGCCCATAAAGAGCAAGGAGTGCGTGGACACGGTGTGACACATAGGCCTGAAGAGAAAATAGTCCTCTTCTGCGCCTGTCATGTCAGTGTCATCCTTTTGAAGAAGTTCATGACTTGAATTAGCCACATTTGTGTGTCTCTTCTGTTCAGTGGTAGTGAAAGATCCCTCCTTCAACATAAGATACCACCTCTCATCTGGTGTTTTTGATGAGTAAGCAATAGCGCGTCAAATCTTGTTGGTCACCTAATGTTGTGTTGTTAACCCAAAACCTCAGCCATAGAAAGCACTCCCTTGCTCCTTTGAGTTGCTGCCACAGCTGGCAAGGGTGGTTTGTCTTGACAGTAGCCTGCGTTGAATTTCAATGACCCCCGTCCTCCCCCTGGTCTTATTATGCCATCGCTGCTAACTGGCTCCTATTCACTGCAGTGTCCTGACTTCCCAGAGGGGCCTAGATAAACAAGGGCTATTCAGTCACTGAAAAGCCCACCCCCTGCCAGCCTTGGTCTTTCCTTGTTTCAGTGCCAGGCTGCAACGCGTCTCACTCGCCACCGACGCCAGCAGCAGCGGGCACCGTGCCATCGATTCTTCTGCACCACACAGCACACTTTTAGAGGGATTAAACTTAGACTTAACTGCGATGACTGATAAATGGCTGCCGCTAATGTAACGTATGAATGATGAGGACGGCTGCAGCGGCGCAGGGACGGGGTGTCTGTGTGCCTCTCTGGGTGGGTGTGAATGTTTCTGTGTTAATGCGTGCTGTGTGTGAAAGAGGCAGCAGTTATCTGTAGGTGTGGTGTGGTGTGATGTTGCAGGCCAAGCGAACTTCCTGTTGTTATAGTCCATCAGGGAGATCAGGGGTGGGGGATGCTCCCATGAGACTACCCCGTGAGAGTCACATGGCCTGGCTGCAATGCATTTAAAGGCCATGTTTTTTGTGTCCTTCTGTGTGTGTGTGTGTGTGTGTGGCTCATGTGTTTTTTGTAAGTGCATTCCTGACCTCCACCTGAATTCTGACCTGAGTGTGAACTGTCTCGGAGGGTCTTCTCTCCTTTTTTTGTTTCATTTTATGCCCTTGCCTCAATCCTTCCTCCCAATCAACACATCTCAGAGGAAAGCCTCACATCTCCCTGGGGTGCCCCTCTCCGTCTCCCTCTATCTCCTCTCACCAGATGTTTAAAAGCTGTTTGTTTGCTTACCTGATGGGAGTCACTTTGATTGATGCCCACCATAAAACTGGGCCTCTGCTCTGATGCTACATACCTCTGTATTAGAGGGAGAAATTTTAAAGAGAAATCATAAGACTAGGCAAGTTTAATTGCATCAGCAGTTGTCTACAGCCCTTAGAGGGGAAATGATTACAGACGTCATCGTGATCGCTGGCGACTGTATGCCATTGGTAAGCAAGAGGGACGGTGTCCCTTAGGCTGTAATGGCCATCCTGTCCAGCCCACTTCCATCATTCCCCGACTCACCAGCTAATTTAAAGCAGTGCCCTTCTAATCGAATGGCTGTCTGATAAATCTATTGAATCAGGACAGATGTCCGGTGGGGTGTGGCAGTGACACAGCGTCTAGACGGGCTGAGAGGTAAGCAGACGACTCCAACGTGATTCAGATCCAAAGGAATCTCACCCATGTGCTCTCCTTTTACTCTGACGGTCACATCTGCTGATGTGGAGCTGCACTTTAACCAGAGTATGTGGGGGTCAACTCCTCAGGAGGACAGGGAGGCATTTTCAGGCCAATGTGAATTATTATGGACACACGTAATGATTCTAAAGTACAGCATCAGAAATAACATTAGAGTTGATTGAAGTGTGCATTATGGTAACAAGGTAGCAGGCTTATATTTGGGTCAGGCTTTATCTGGCCCGCTTCTTAGGAATGGACTGAGGCCCACGGCTGAATTCCACCTGATAATTATATTGCCCCGTGACAGATAACATTAATGTAAAGCTGTTTATTGTTGATGATGAGTCTATTGAACCCAGGCACGCTCTTTCACTTGTCCTTGGGGAGCTTATCCCTCAGGCAGGGCTGGCCGTGTTTTTATTAAAACCCAGGTTTAAATGGACCAGGTCCTCTGATCGACAAGCAGATTAACCAACTAATAAAACATACATCATGATATATAGAGGCCCCCTCTGAGACTCTGGCTATTAATATACAAATATGGAGGATTACTGTCTGCTTGTCTCCATGGCCGTGGAGAGGGGATTAGGGTCCTGGTCCAGACAGATTGGATTTAATATGTGTGTAAGACTAAACGA